>NC_135447.1:11066883-11234383 GCF_051991255.1 Vanacampus margaritifer | reverse complement strand
TGTTCACTTTATGTTTGTTTTTCCACAAGCATCACATCATAATACTTCTTTAACACAAACATTTCTCATCACAGGCCCGTCAATGTTCATCAAGTGCCATGCACGAGTCCACTTGTGTCCCACCGGGCCGCCGTCAAAACACGCTTGTCATCACGGACAAACACGAATGTCAAACACAAGTGTGGCGAGTGTGATGTCAAAGAGCGGTCATGTCTCCCAGGAAACAAGCCCGACAGGTGCTGGTCAAATTTCTAGTAGTAGAGAAAAACGATGGATGGATGTTTCCTTTGTGTGAGTGCGTTTGTTTACTCCAAAAAAATTTACATTACGTTTTCTCAGCCTGAAGTTACATATAAAATATTTGTTTTATTAAATCTCTGATGACATTTATCCCTCAATTTACTAATTTATCAATAAATCGGATTTAAAAAAAATTTAACATACTTAAATGTTTATTTTTAAATATGTACAGTCCCTGACAAAAGTCTTGTCGCTTGGGTACAAGTGGACTTTAAATGCCCCTGAAATATATTTCTAATCAATATTTTTTTTTACAAGAAATGGCTGAATTCAATCCCAACAGCTTTTGAAATAATATTTTGGTGCAAAACGAAACTGCTGAAAAGCATTCTAACATTTACAGCTTGGTAAAGCTCACTGAGTCCCTTTTTGCAAAGACAAAAGTCTTGTCACCTTGTCAAACGATGCACCCAATCCTTGATTCCAGCCTCACTTGTTGACCAATCAATTAGTGGGTGTGTATAAAAAAGAACCCCAGCACACCAGACCTTCACATCAACTGCAACTTGACCACGGACACCATGCCTAAAAATTCACCCTGAGACCAAAGCGTTGATTATCAAGAGGCTGAAGACCAGATCCACTGCTGAGGTGGCTGACACCTTCAATGTGTCTCAGCGTCAAGTACAAAGGATAAGAAAAAGATTTGAAGAGACTGGAGATGTTTTTGACAAGCCCAGGTCTGGCAGACCCCGCAAGACAACTGCTCGGGAAAATCCAAGGCCAGCCCCTTTTCCACTGCAGCAGAGCTCCACCAGGCCTGGTCACCTCAAGTCCCCGTGTCAACCAGAACAGTTAGTAGAATTCTGTCTCGAAATGGCCTCCATGGTCGAATCAGTGCCCAGAAACCAGCACTAAACAAAAGGCAATTCAAAAAACGTGTGGCATTTGCCAAGGCCCACAGCTTGCTAAAAGGATGGAAGCTGGAAAAGTGGCAGAAGGTGGATTTCTCTGATGAATCTTCGGTTGAATGACATCACAGCCACCGCAAATATTGCAGAAGACCTACTGGGGCCCGCATGGATCCGAGATACACCCAGAAAACAGTTAAGTTTGGTGGCGGAAAAATCATGGTCTGGGGTTACATCCAGTATGGGGGCGTGCGAGAGATTTGCAGGGTGGAAGGCAATATTAATAGCCTAAAATATCAAGACGTATTGGCTACCTCTTACATTCCCAACCATAAAAGGGGTCAAATTTTGCAGCAGGATGGCGCTCCATCGCCTACTTCCATCTCTACATCAAAGTTCCTCAAGGCGAAGAAGATCAAGGTGCTCCAAGACTGGCCAGCCCAGTCGCCAGACATGAACATCATTGAGCATGTCTGGAGTAGAATGAAAGAGGAAGCATGGAAGACCAAAGAATTTTGATGAACTCTGGGAGGGGCATGTAAGACTGCTTTCTTTGCTATTCCTGATTACTTCATCAATAGATTGTATGAATCATTGCCGAACCGTATAGATGCAGTCCTTCAAGCTCATGGAAGTCATACAAGATATTAGATATGGATCTCACGGCACCACTACTTCATTCTCTGATGTTATGTAACTTTTTTTTTTGTATTTGAAGTAAATTATTTGTTCCATTTTCACATTATTTTTTGTAGGCGACAAAACTTTTGTCTTGCCAAAATCTGACCTTTCTGTGTTCATTAAATGATCAAAATTTCTTCAGTGAGGCAAATTTATTTTTGTATATTAAACATCATTTGGGAGGGTTTTAGCTTTTATATGAGCCATTTCCAAAACCAATGGGTTAATTAAAAGTCGGGTTATAAGCTGGTGTTTCTACAAAATGGATAAGCGACAAGATTTTTGTCAGGGACTGTATATTTCTTCAATTTATATAAAAAAACATACTACACCAAGCAACAGTAATATAAAAATGTACTTAATTATCTAGGAGTATTTTTTGTTTGTTAGTTTTTTTAGTAAACGGACTCTTTCAAATCTTACTTTTTGGAGGAATCAAACATTGTTCTCAATGATTAAAGCATACGTATGCCCAAATGTTACATTATTTAAGTATATTATTTTATTTTTCAATTGAAGCAATACCTAATTCTTCCAATTAATGGTCACTTTTACAGTGATAAAAACATCAACAAATATCACAGAGTGCCGTGTATGAAGAATAACGCAGAATTACTGCCAAATCTAAAAGTTTCAAGCAAAACAAAATGAATATTGACATAAAGTTACAGTATTTCCGTAAGTATTTGCTAGAATTTTCCAACAAGCATGGCCTACTGGTAGCGCGGCATGTTACAACAAAACACACCGACTGGGCGGTGCTTGAGCCACCCAGCGTTAGTCAACGGAAGCGCGCCGCCCGCCCGTGGTCACAAGCTGATTGAATTCAGCCTCCCGACTGTACAGTTAATAAAAAAAAAAAACTATGATCTTGGCTAACAAAGCTAGCGCGAGTGGGCAAACGTGGTTGCTATGTGAACACGATGCGAGCTACATTCCAGACATTGACAATATTTGAAGTGATAAACGTTCATTTAAACTTTAAACTAGGATGGTTACTTAAAGCATTGAATGCGAAATCAAGTTTAGCTACTAGCAGCGAGTCAGAAGAAACGTTGCGTTCACGTGCGACATTACTACCAAGACACCGGTGATGCAAACTATGAATTTAAAAATATATATATACAGTACTGTATATATATTCCCCTGATAATTGACATGAATCTTAACTCAGTGACAAGAACTTACGGTGTGCATCTGTCGCTGAACTCGTTGGCGACGGTCTCGATCCCACCCGATCGGGCTACGGCTACATAGCAGCTTTGAAAGCCCAAGTCAAATCCCACCACAGACATCTTCCAGACGAGTCTTCAAACTTCACTGATGAGGTTACGTACACCTGTGCTTTATTCACAAGATATCACGCGTGCGACTACAGTTAGACAATGATGTAAAAGTCCAGCCAAGTAGTTTCAAGGCTCTCTAAGTTGGGCTAAGGTAACCTGCAGTCATAATCCTCACCGTTGACCGGTGCCTCCGATCGGCTCTTGTGCTGCCTGCCTGTCTGCCTGCCTGCAGTCTCAATGTGGTCTCCCTCAAGTCTCGCCGCCGCCAGGTATCGCGAGATCTGGCTCTTGCCACAAACAGCCTTCTGGATCTTTCTAAGGGTGTGTAAACTATTTTACATGTTTCTACATTCTACTACGTGTTTCTAGAACATCTTTACTACATTCTGCCATTACCATGCCTATGCATAAACATATAATTTGGTATACATATAATTTAATAATTTATTTTTAAGTTGAATAAGTTGTTGCATTGCAAATGTATGTGCAGTACAGTACTTTGTTTCAGCTATGGTTGTTTTTGCTCTATCAATTCAGCTTGGTTGAGTTGAGAATATAATATAATACATATTGTATAATACAAGTCATCTTAATCAGTATTTATAATTTCTAATCACTTAACTAATTTAATTAAAAAAATACGCACGAAAACGTTCAAATAGTTAAGTAAATAGATCACTTTAATTACATTTCTCATTTTTAAGACTTTATTTAGAATTAAGTTACATTCGTTTTTTATAATACAATAAATTCAGTGTTGAGAATGGAATGCTACTAATAATAATAATAACCATCATCATTATCATCATCATCATCGCCACCACCATAATGATAATAATAAGTTTTAAAACATTATAAATCATTACCTCATGACTGAATACTAAGTTTTCTCGGGTCCCTTGAAAGTTGTTATTATTAGTACTATTAGTCGGCAGTAGTAGTAGTCATAGTAGTCGTAGTATTTTTATAGAACCATTTAAAACATGCATATTTAACACCCAAAATTGCTAGTATTAATTTTTTAGATTGAAATCAATCACTATAAAATTGAATATCAATATGTGAAAAAATCTTATTATTTTACTTATTTAGTTGTCATATTTGTATTCATTATAAAATGTGTACGCTGTTTTATACTTTATTTAACTTTTTTTTTTTTTGTAAGGCGAGCAAAAAAATGCTGTTCAATTCCTTGGTTAAATGAATTCCTTTACTTTTGGTAAATGGACTGCTTTTTATATAGCGCTTTAACTACACTATATGGTGCCCAAAGCACTTTGCAATTTAAGCCTCACATTCACCCATTCACACACCAGTTGTCGGCTGCTACCATCCACTTCAGTGTCTTGCTCAGGTTCAGTGTCTTGCTCAAGGACACTTCGACATGGTCACCAGGGGTGAGGATTGAACCCACAACCTCAACTACTGAGCCATGCAGTCTATTATGACACAAAAAAGACACCCCACCACACCCCATCCCCCTCAAAACAATTACACATACAAAAGCCGTGTGCCTTACTGATGGGAGATACTGCACGGTCTAAAGCAGGGTTCACCATTTCCGGTTCTCAAGGTCCGGAGTCCTGCAGGTTTTAGATGTTTCCACCCGCTAGCACATCTTATTCATATAATCAACTCATCAACATGCCTGATAACGATCCTGATCTTTAGTATCAGGTGTGTTGGTAGGCAGAAACATCTAAAACCTGCAGGACTATGGATTTCGAGGACCGGAATTGGTGAACCCTGGTCTAAAGAGTGAGTACGGGGGGAATGACAGCAGTTGAATAGTGGGAGGGTGACAAAAGAAACCTCAGCATCATCTTGCAAAATGATTGAACTCACTCCAAAGCAAAAGGCAGTGTTATGAAACTGTAAATGTTATGTTCCCTGATTCATTTTTAGTTACATTTTGTCAAGGAAGTCTGACTTTCTGAATTATAAGACACAGTATACAACGCAATATTATATACATATTGGATACATACATTCCACCGATACAAATCCATACAATATTCCAGCTAATCCGCAAACATGTCACCCCAAATGTAGAACGGGAGTGGTTATTTTAATAGTTGTAGTACACCATTTATGCCAAAGAGGGCGAGAACAAACTTGTTCGCTAAAAATAAGAGAGCTGGCTTTATTTTACAACGAAGAAGAAAAGTAAAAGTAAACATGGCGACTCCCATGCACAGAATAATCGCCAGGCGTCAAGCGTGAGTATTATAACAACCGAACAAAATGTAAAACATTTTCACACCATATGACCCTTTTGATGTTATTTGCGCACTTAATGATATTTTGTCGAGTGAAATGTCAAAGCTACCGGGCTCAAATCATTTGAGCTCCGTATGAGTCAAATGGAGCTCAAACGCGGCGCTGTCTTTTGCGTCTTTTGCTCGGATACAATTTTTTTTTTAAACCAAAAGCAGCCCATTTTATTAGCTGTTTATAATCATAAGTTTAAAAAAACACACACACACTTCTGCTTCCTGGTTTGGGTGCAGTGGAACATTTATTGAAACCCAGTACACGCTTGTCGTGGCACTAAAAGACATGGAATGAATGCTTTTTAAGTACTCGTGTAGCCGCCGTAACAAACACAACAAAATATCTCAAGTAATGTGTTGTTTATTCGTAGTACGATACATTGTTCGAATAGCAGCAATCTATAAGAGGAAATGGACATCATTTAGAGGAGAGTAAGAGAAGAGCATGCATACACACGCCTGGCATTTTGATGAAATAATTTACGACTATCCAGCCAGCCATTCATTTTCCTTATTAGTCACATTAGCTAGTGCTGCTCAATTATGAAGAAAATATTAATCACGATTATTTTGGTAATAATTGAAATCACGATTAGGACGATCTTTTATTTTTTGGTACAAAACAAGTAAATGTTTAAACGTAAATAATATTAAGACAGAAAAAATTGAAACACTATAATTATGCGAGTTCCTTTTGGAAGAAAATATTTTTGTTATTTTAGAATTAATAAAGGTGCAAATGTATAAATTTAAACAACTCCAAATTAGTATTAATAATCCTTTTTTTTTTTACAATAATGCTGATTTTGTAATTGTGGAGTGTAATAATTGGAATTTTGAGTAATTACACAGCCCTACCATTAGCTGACTCTGGGTGAGAGGAAAATATGATAGATGTGCTAACTACTAGGCCACTGTGCTGCTCTTACAAATGATTACAAATACATTCGTGCAAATGGCCTATTAGTAGGGGTTAGGGTTGGGTTAGCCTAACTATAACCCTGTCTTTTTTTTATCATTACCTTTAGGGAAGCAAACAAACAACACGTGCGTTGCCAGAAGTGTTTGGAGATGGGACACTGGACGTACGAATGCACCGGAAAGCGGAAATATGTGCACAGACCCTCGAGAACGGTTGAGATGAAGAAAAAGCTCAAGGAAGTTGAGAATCAACCCAGGAGCATCACCGGGTAAGGCAACTCTTGTCGCTTTACATCTTTGAACAAAAATGCAGAATTGTCTCACACTGAGATCAACTTCTGATACCAGAATATGTGTGTCTATGAACTAAAAACTGTTTGCTTTCTCCCCGCAGACCAGGACAACAAAGCTCCAGTGAAAAGAAAACTAAAAAGTAAGATGAGGGTCTGAAGTGCATACATATTTCAAAATGTGCTCATGTCTATTGTATGATCTTATTTACAGCACTTTGTTAAAGTGCCCTAAAATTAAAGTTGAGTATGAAAGGTCACTTTGCTTGTTGCCATTTCAAATTCCAAATGTCAAAAGGTTCATTGGGTTACTACTTTTATATTTTCATGTTGAAAATAAAACAGAATTGAGTATCAAGTGATGTATTTTCTATTAGTAATTTTATGGCATTGCCGAATGACGATAATTGTGATGTAATATTTTCATACCGTTTCACCTCGATCCCGCTTCTACTATTCGCGTTGACCTGTTTCCTTTATATGGCCCCCACCGTGCTCTCAGGGCTAAAGACTCGAGTGGGAGCAGCAGCGATTCGGGCAGCTCGTCCAGTGACTCGTCCTCAGACAGCAGCGATTCCTCCAGCTCGTCTTCGGACGACGACAGCAGCAGCGATAGCGACGACGACAGCTCGTCATCTTCTTCCACCTCTTCATCGTTGTCATCCTCGGACAGCTCAGGCTCAGAAAGTGGCAGCGATTCAGACCAGGGCCCCCCAAAGAAGAAGAAGAAAAAGAAATGATGAGATGGCTAGGATTGTGTGCGATGTTCTTGTTTTAGCAGTTTACATTCCTGCATCGAGTCAACGTTGATGACTTGTAAAACTGCTTGTACAGTTTTGTTAGAAATTTACAAAAAAGCTGATGCTCTTGTTTGTTGGATCTGCTTAGCGCAGTGGCTCAAGCTATCCAAGGTGTACAATGTTCTCTTTTTTTTCTGTCTTGATTTAAAGTGTATTTTAGCAAAGCTTCATCTGTAGGCTAGAGCTTGCAACCTTGCCACCATGTTATATAAATTGTGTTATGTAAGCAATTAGAAGATACTGAATAAACATTTATCATTTCTACTTAAAAAAATATTTTGGTGAATTGTGGGTTTTGGTTAGAATGTGATGAATGTCATATTTCACTGTCTAAATTTACGAGTTTTAATTAAACTATTGAAATACATTTAGTTTTCTACGCTAATAAAATTTATTGAGATGCTCCTGTACAGAACAGCACTGACCAAAGAATCTCAATTAGTAATTAATAAAGTAGTACGATCAAACACATTTTCTGCCCAACATAATGTTTTATAACAATTCTATATTTTCATATGCAATTAATTGACAAGGTTGTACATTTTTTAGTGTTCACTTGATTTTGACAGACTCCTGATTTAGGTTGTAGTTTTTATTGCTATCTCTAGAGGCGCTAAAATTCCATAAATGGACGCAAGATGACAGTACATCAAGTTGAAGAGGAAGTTGGGTGTTACCGTGTTACAGCGGCAATATGCCAAATGAATACTGTTCAGTTGAAGACGAGGGGAAAAACATTACCTATTCGTGATTATCGCGAGGAGTGATTCAAATAGGCCCGCCGGCGTACGTTTTTTAAATGTGGTTTTCAAATGGTGACGACTGACTTGAGTGGACGTCATTACTTACTTGACATATGGACGTCACCAAGATGTTGCATTTTCAATAGGAATTATCACTGTCAATAAATAAATGGACGAGTTGCTTCTCGCTCGCATCTTTAGAATGGCTCTATTTAGTTGACTTCCTCGTCGTCCTTGGGAACAATCAAAATAAAATTATATTTGTTTGTTTGACGTCCAAATCACCCGAACGCTTACGTAAATTGTATTTCGGGAAATACGTGCGAACTTTACAGCTGACAGCAACTTGCGCTTGTGTTGACATGGTTTACCATGTGTCCGATGTCCGTGAAGGCAACGCGAGTTTGCTGTCCTCCATGCATCCGTTTCTGTCTGTGTGCTACCTGCTGACTACTCCACTTAGCTAGCAGCAGCAGCAGCTTACCTTAGGAGGCAGTCAGCCACTTCTTTCCTGGAATCATAACATGGACGAACGTCCAAAAAAATGATTTCAACTGGCTTTACCCCGGCTATGTGAGCCCTATTCGAGGAAGAGATGGGGACCGTGTGTTGGGCTGTGCCGTCTTAGCTGTTCCGGTGTTTTGTTGGGTCCATTTTGCGTGGAATTGCAAGTGGAAAAGACAAAGAAAAGAGCTTTCCAATAGCTAGAATGGTTTGGGCCTAAAAAGAAGACAAGAGGTAAGGATGGCGGATGTTAGCAAAGTCTGTATTTTATTGTGTGGATATTCGCAGTGGTTGTGCGACGTTTGCCGCGAGTGTTAATGCAAGTGGCCGCGGAAATGGGAAATGTTTTGCGAGCTTGTTAGCCGTTAGCTTCGCTCCCCTCCCAACTAGCAGCCAATGGGGCTAGCCAGCATTATGCTCACGCAGGTATAGTGGGAGCGCATTAGCATCCGCTAAATGTTGCTCGATGCTGTCAAGAAATCTTGCCACGTGAATGCAATTGGACCTTACTGGCGTTTTTTTCTCCTTTTTTTTTTTATTTAGCAAAAAAATGAAATGGACATTGTTTTTGTCCCTTTGCCAACATTAACTGATAACATTTAATTGTAATGCTCAATTTCCTCCTAGAGCAAATCAGGAAGTGTATGCATATATATATATTATCAATTTCCTCCTAGAGCAAATCAGGAAGTGTATGTATATATATATATATATATATATATATATATATATATATATATATATATGTATGTATGTATGTATGTATGTGTGTGTGTGTGTGTGTGTGTGTGTGTGTGTGTGTATATATATATATATATATATATACACACACACACTAAATAAATAAATGATAAATAAATAAATGCTTTCGACCCCTGATGGGACAAGCCTAAAGTCGCAACAACTTCCCCCCTATTTACCTTACTCCCCTGTGTTTTGTTTTTTCTCAGCCAGTGGTTTTGAAACTTTTTTAATTTATTTTTTATTTTTAACTAAACACCACCTCTAAAATTAAGGACCAATATTTTAAATGGACTAACGTACTATAGGACAAAGTGTTCGTTTTAAAAACGAAGCAGAGGTTTCATTTTTAAGGCAGGATATTTTGCCGTGACCTGCAACCGTCCTGCTAGCGCTGTTTTGCCGTGAACGGCTCTGATTGGTCAATAGCAGGACTGGGCGCGGTTCCTGCCTCGCAATGCGTCGCCTCAATATGTCTTTTCATTAAGTTTTCATTTTGTTTTGCCACTGAAGATGGATAGATAACTTTCAGAGACACACTTTGCTTCAAGGAATTGTAGTTAAAAAAAAAAAAAAAAGTCCCGAGCGGGATTCGAACTCAGTGAGGTGATACACATTAACTGGCACAGAATTGGTACTTGTAGTTCTTGCACAATTCACTACAAAAATAGTGCCAGGTGGCGAGTTGCCGGCCATGGCAAAGTATCCACTTAGTATTCCTAAAGTGTAATGTTATAACATCTGCTCAGTGACTGTACAAAGATCTGTTAGCAATTATAGCTTCAGAGCTCAAAAGGTGATGTCGTGTGTGCGGCGTTTTCAGGACTGAACTTGGGGGGGAACTAAGGCTGCAGCTATTGTTAAAATCAATTATTCCGTCAAATTAAAAACACATTTTGCATGAAAGTTTATTTCCTGACTACTTTTCCTTAACTCTTATTTGGTATTGTTTAATTATTAAAGTTAAAGAAAACCAAATAAGCAACAATTCAGCAAAAACACACAACACTGAGTGATGTTTTTTTTTTTTGTTACGTGTGTTTTAGTTACTGGTTTAATCCATGAGCAGGTCAGAAAATTGGGGAAAATGTTGATCGTCGTTTTCCACAGTAAAAGCACACAAGGGACGGAGTTATACAGTCAAGTTACTGTATGCATGTTTTTCCAAGTTCCAAGGGACGTAGTTTGCTCACTGCTTGATAAGAATATTCTGAATTTAGTTGTAGAGATGTGTGGGCTATGCTATGTAGTGTTAGCAATAAGCTAGTGGACTGAAAGGCTCACCTATGTTTCGGTTTTAATTTATTGTTTGTGTTTATTGGAAAAATACCTAAGAAGAGGACCTTGAAAAAAATAGTCACATATTCCATTGCAATCGTGATGTTGAGGGGGGAAAGTTGCACCGCGTCAACCCTAATAATCACACATGACAAATAAAGACAAGGGCGGCCAACTTGTTTATCTCGGTTGACACATCCTGGTTGGGTGTGTGTTTGTGTGTTTGTGTTTGAGGTGGACCCCGCGGGGGCTGTGTGTCTTTTTGTCCATCAACTCTTTTAATGATGGTGTAAGTTTTGACTGGTGTTAACAGGCACTGTTTTGAGCAACTAATAACATTATCAACTGTCATACAAGGGTGGAAAGAAGGTAGCCTCACTTTATGTAGGAGTTCCATTCCTACAGCAGCGACGTTACTCTTAATTTGTACAAGAGGAGGAACATGCCCGAGTCTGTCACTAATCAATAGAAAAGTCATAATTACAGGCACAGCACATCGTTGTATGAAATTCGGATAAATATGAAAAAAACAAAAAAAACAGCGTGATGACATTTTCTTTATCTTCACCCGTAAAATACAAACCAAAAAAGCCAAGAGGATTTACTGAACTGTCTCACATAACAACAACAGATTGGCCTACACATTTTTTTTTTGGGGGGGGGTCAAATTCCAATATATACAACTTGTGATACTGATATGACACAGTACAGTGTTAAATAAGTTGCATTATCTAGTTCTATGTTATTTCATCTGAGTTTCTATAGCTAGTAAAATGAAAGCTTCAAGCTATCAATATGTCTCCCTCAAGTCAATATTCAATGACATTTGCCTTTGTTATGCTCACAGAAGTGAAGCTGCGGGTAGAAGTCGTTTCTTGTTTCAGCTACAACCATGCTTAGCCCAAACTTTGTGGATGTTGTGACTTCTCGAGATTGCAGTCAAAAGTTCTCAACACCTAAAAGTTAAAAAAAATAAATAAAATAAACTGTCCTCAACCATTCTTCTGCCTCTTTATGAAATTTGACTTCTTTTTAAACTAAGACACTTGTCTAAAGTTGCAAGTTTGATGGAAGCTTTCCAATATATCACCACGTGACACTCTTCACTGTTTGGGGCATATTTATATTCATGAGTTTGTGATTCAAATATTTTCTCAAATTATGACTTTTTTTTTTTTTTGTCGTAGGTTAGTTGTAGATTTTGACTTGTGAACAAATTATTGTATGGCCAGATAGCCAACAATGTTTTTTTCTCAAGAGAAGATCGCTGGCATGGACAAACTTTGTTGTTGGGCATTTTGAGTAATTTTTTTTTTTTTTTTATGTAATAAGAGAAAATCAGTCCCAGTTTGACTGAAGTTCACATTTTGTATGCTTCCAACGGTGCTCGCTTGCCGTCTCAAATGTGTGACTTTTATGGCGTCTTTTGTCAAACAGTTGATGAATGTTTTTTACCAACTTCCCACCCCAGTGACGGCAGCTACTCTCTAATTGCGCTCAGCCTGTGTGGGCTACTGGAATTTACGAGACGATTAAAATATGAACTGTCTGGTGGGATACATTGCGGTCATTAATGATGCATGCATTTCAAAGTCATAAAAATAAAAAAAATTGACACGAGAGCCGCTAACTAAAGCTAAACCAATCTGGATGTCTGATGAGTCTGCGCAGATCAATGTTTCCACAACAGCTTGTCTCGATTGGTTATTTACCGTCTCGTGTCGGGAGTGCTTGTTGTGGGGCATCTCCCGGCGTATTTATAGCTTCACTAGTAAGCCATATGTTTTGTGTATTTCTATTTGTAGCCAGGATGACTAACAACGTTGGGGCAAATACACATATAGGAAACAAGCTTGCAGTTCTGACACTAGCTTTGCTATTTGTGTGCTTTTGACATAGTTAGATAAGGTCATGCCCCCCCCCCCCCTCCTCCATCCTCCCTCCCCTTCCCTTCCCCGAACAAATGCATAAAATGGAGAAGCTTGAGTGACGCAGGCTCTTTGGAAAGGTTGGCAAGATAATTGAGGCTTGTGTGTCATGTTCCGCTAACACTCGTGTCACAATGTGCTGGCGGAATAATGTGTCGTTTGTGTCCTAGCGGGGAAAGAGGCCTCTTCCAAGTGGAGTGCAGCTGACATGATTTTTTACAAGTGGCAGCTTGTGTCCACATTGTTACCTTTTTTTTTTTTGAACGCTGCCGTTTTCATACAGCAGCCGTGACAACAAAACTTATGGATTTCAATGTAGGTTGTGTGTAGCGTTGTGCATTAAAGATACACTTTTAGCCTTCTTTGACCCACAAATCACTCCATTGCAGCACTAGAGGAGTAACAGGCGCCGTGGCTTTTTACAACGAACCCAGGAAAGTGGTGCAACTGTGTACACTTGAACAAAGCATTCCTCAATCAAATACCGACATCCGGTCTGGAGTCATGCAAAAGCAGACAAGGTGGCTTTCATGTCAATGCTGTACTAGTTAGTTGGTTAGTTGGGTGTATAACTCACACATCGTCATCATTAACCTGCACGGAGGCGTCATCCTGACTCTGTTACATCTCTGATACTACATCCATGGGAAATTGTCAGGTCAACTCTGTCAGTGCTCTACATACAGAATAAACACAAAAGGTATATACATTTAATCATTTATCTAAAAGCTGTCTTTAAATCTTTGTGGTAATTGCAACATTTAACTCTTTGACTGCCAAAAACGTTAAATAACGTTTAGTAAAATCCTAGGGAGGAGTGCCAAAGACGTTAAAAGACGTTTGTTTCAAAACAGAGGTGAAATTAACCATTTTCTATTGTTGATTACTGAAAAACGGAATAAGGTAGAAACAAACTTTTTTTTCTGATGAAAGATGAGAGTCCAATCTTTCATTTTTTTCCCTTATCGTTGGTAGTATGTGTGTTTCCATAGTCCAAACACATAATTTTCTGTGGACCTTGAAAGATCAGTCAAAATGCTTAAATCGGCTGGCACCCACGGCATCCCTTTTCTGAAAACGTCTGGCAGTCAAAAGAGTTAAAAAAAGGTGATTTGTGATCTTACTCTGATCCTCTTTTTGCACATAAAATGCTAACGTTCAGTTGTATTGGTAGTCTTGAAAGGGTTTAACAATGGAAGGAAAAAAAAGTTGAACTCTGAACTGTACAGCTGTGGAGAAGCAGGGGAAAAAGTAGCTCTTCCCTGTCAATTGATTGTTGTTGTGAAGGAATTGAGACAGTATCCAGCCAGCCTGAACTAGTTTGCCGTCTAAAAAGAACAGCAGCATGACGTTAGCCAAGGCCAACAACAGCTACGGGGACCCCCCGGGCGACATCAATTTGCTCACTACCATATCCAAACAGCAGTTCCAACGAGATTATTCTACCCCATAAAAGCAATATTTAAAAGTGTAACTAATCGAGTAATTACGCCACAAAATTAAGTCAAATGCCCATTCCTAATGTAGTCATCAAACAGTCGTAAATGCTCAAAAATAGTGCTGTCACCATCGAATATTTTTTTAATCGATTAATCTACCGATTATTCAATCGCTTAATCGACTGATCGGATTCAATTTAAATTTGCATTAAAGTGTATTGCAAAAATACCCCCCCACGATTACTGTTTATTAACTAGTCATTGGTGGTTATTTTGTACTTCATATTCGTATAGTGATTAAAAAGAAGGGAGATATATATATGTACTACAAGTATGATACCGGTTCGGTTATTGTTTTCCAAAGTAAAAAACGATCTTTGCAAATGTCTTATTTTAAACACAAAAGATAATCAGTCTTCTTTCATGAAGGACTACAGAAATCAGTGAACAATGTTTATATGCTGAAATCAGAGGATTTGGACCATTTGAAAAAAAATGGCTCCAAACGATTACTCAAATAATTGTCTATTAATTTGATAATCGATTACTTGTCGATTAATCGGTTAATTTTGACAGCACTACTTAAAAATGAGTTATGTCCTGACGTCCTTAGTTGGTTTTGTGATGCAAAAGAGTCCCGTGAGAAGAAGCCGTAAACACTCGGGAATGTCAACAAATTGACTCAATTCACAGTAAATGCCTCGATATTGTGTTATTTTGCATTGAGGTTAATGTTGCCTGTACTATTTGAACTACAGTCTCTGTATAATTATGACCTCAGCTAATTAGGATTGTATAGACGGGACATTTCAAACAAAATGACTGGCCAAGCATATTTTATATGGTTAACTTCCCCACAATATAGTGATAATTATTGTATGGTGACATTCGGATATTGTTAGTAAATATTTGGATGAAAAACACTTTTAGGCCATAAATATTAACGAAATGAAAAACTGCAATACCTGGAAAAATAAACTAAATGCCTGCACCGCACAACCATGTTAGGGTGTGTGATAATGCAGAGTTAGTATTTGTAGTGAAGTGGTTTAAAAAAAGAAAAGAAAAGAAAAATAGATGTTTTTGTACAATGTAAAAGTGCCAGGACGCTTTGAGGCCAAGTTGTTTTTGCTCCATGTAATAACTACCAAGAACAAATTGTGCAGTCCTTAATACCTTCATCCAAAAGGTTGTGACTGTTTTTGATGGCGTAGATAAAGACGGGCCCGCCCCCTTACGAGTGTTATGACCTTATCACGTCGTAAGCTTGCTGCATTTCCAAATAGTTGTTCTTGTGGTCTTGTCCCCACTGAACGGCTGTTCATATGAGGCAGGCCCGCACCTATTGAACGGACACTCCTGTGGAATGCGCGCGCTCAGCACGTTTGGCGCAAACGGTGACACGGGTGCGAACAACCCCGACAGTACCTACACGCACACACCTGGCCGGATCATTTCTCAAAGTAGCTTTTGATGTTTGTCGTTTTGTTTTTTGACCGACTGATTGTGTTCTATTGACACGTATGCCGGTCTTGATTTAACTAGGTTGTCCTTGGCTTCTTTTTTAGTCCACAATAACACAAATGTATCATTTAGTGCCGTCTAGATTACGCACTGTCTGCATTTAAACTGTTCTGCTAGTCTAATGTATGCTTCTTTCTATATGGCTGTAAGTGGCATATACTGTATAATTGATGTGCTGAAAATAACTGAGCGCTTAATCCAAGCATGACCTTTAAATAGAGAGAGAAAGAGAGCGAGAGAGAGAGGGTTGGGGGGTGGGGTAGCTAGCTGTCTTCTACCCTGTGGGGATGGCTGCAGCGCTTAAAAAAAAAAAAAAAAAAAAAAAAAAAAGCTGCTACACTCTTAACTTAATTGTATCTTTTCTGATAGTGTGCAGGCAGGCAAAAACATTTTCCAGTCATTTTTACGCAGAGGGCATTCCAGTCCTTTAATCATCATCATCATGTAACCTTCTTTCCTTTTTGACCTTGCACGTTCTAGAGAGGAGACACAGTGCTACCTTGGACTTGGACCGCAGTCCTTTTCATGGGCTTGCAAAAATGTAACCGTGCAGGTAAATATCACGTGATGCAGCTAGTCATTTGACATCACGACACGTCATACACATATAAACACAAGTTAACATTATAAGATACACACTACCTTCTGACCACAAGTGACTAACGCACGTGAGATAAGTCCGCGGCGAGCACAGGAAGCTCGAGTAGCAGGCCACAACTTCACTCGGTGCTCCTTCTTGTCAAACAGCACAAACAGATGGCCTCAAAAACACGACACCCGCCACGGGGTTTCCAAATCCAAATCAAATCCTTTGGTTAAAAACTGCTGGTCAGGGCCAGATGTGCAAATAATCCAACCAAAATAAAAGGCAAATTGTCCACAATTTCAATGACATTTGGCATATTATGTCGTTCATAGAGTACAAGAGTACAAGACATGAGAACATACAAAAGTAGCTGTTTGACGCTCACTCAAGCCGATGTCACTCACCCGGACACAACAACACACGAATACTACGTAACAGTCGTTTATTCTTGTAACATGTTTAATACAATACAGTGCTTTTTTTTTTGCATTTACTAGAAGTATGTCACAATTGATTTTTATGGGCTGGAATAAATTAACAGAATTTCAGTTCATTTCAGTGTGGAAAGTCAATTTGAAATATGAGTAAATTGAGTTACAAACTTGGTCATGGAATAAATGAAACTCTTAAGTCAAGGTACCACTGTGTGTGTGTGTGTGTGTGTGTGTGTGTGTGTGTGTGTGTGTGTGTGTGTGTGTGTGTGTGTGTGTGTGTGTGTGTGTGTGTGTGTGTGTGTGTGTGTGTGTGTGTCAATTATGTGACACAATCAGGCTACCCAGCAGAAGGTTGTAGTGTGTGTTAAAACAAAAAAAAAAAAACAGCTAATCGGCACTTCAACCCTAAATGCTGCTAAGCTAATGAATTTGCAGTACTACGGAACTGAAGAGTCCCTGGAGCAAAAATATAAAATGTTTGGATTAGCTGGGCTGATCTTCTGTGTATAAGCTCTCACAAACATTACATTTATTTACCAGAAAAATACCACGCTTGTTTTGTTTTTTGTTTTGGGAGCAGAAAAAAACCCCATTGTGACGTGCGGCTGATAACACATTTGCCACTTGGTGTCATCACCCTCAGTTGTTGCTGATGAAAACGTTGTGTGTTTGTTAGCAGCAGAAACGGCGCACTGTGCCTTTAAGAGGCTTCACGTGTGCCGAGGTGCAGTCGGGGGGGAGGGACGGAGCTTGTTGACGGAAAGACGGGCCCTGGTTGGCTTGCCTGGCTGCGAGGAGTGACATCACATCTTGTGGTGTAAAATAACATGTCCTTCTATGGCACTAGGCGGAATGTTCCATTTTCTGGGTGGGAGGTGAGCTCGCTCGCTCTGCTCCCTTCCTCCCTTAAGGGTTTAGATTCTCACATCACAACTTGTCAAAACTTACATATGTTTGGGAGTCAGGAGTTATATTTAGAGTTGACAGATTAGCATTTTGATGTCTCAATCTTACAAGTCAGGAATTAAGCACAGAATATTGCTTGAAGGAATTCCCGGTCCGTTATTAGCCTGACATCGCATTCCATAAATTTGCTAGCATTAACTCAGTATGTGCTGCTGTCGTTTTGCTCCTTTCATTGGCCAACACATGGATCCCATATCATTCTCTGATCAACCTGATAAGGATACAAAATGTTGGCTATGATCAAGGGAGCAGAGCACACTGACATAAACAACTTTTCTCAAATCTCATTTATTGTCATACAACTGTTAAGCTGTACTAGCCTCACATTTTCTCTGGTTTTAAAACTCTCTAGTTGGCAAATAGTACGGAAGTGTGGAACTGCCAATGTGGAGTAAATATTTTTGACTGGCAAGCACGTTCGAAAGTACTCACAAATACATTTGAACGTTATTATCATTTATAAGAGTTACGTATAAACAATGTTTTTTCTGTTTTCGAACTTATTGATATATTGTGGGCCAAATGCTTAAAAAATATGTGTGTGTGGGGGGGGTGTTACACTCGTGCATGTGCACGTAATGCCCTGTGGCATTATGGGAAAATATGCTATGTTTGTAGCATTTAGCCTACAAGTACGTTTGAACGTATTTGCAAGTATGTTTCAACGTACTCCTCATTTTCATCGGTTCGGGCATACTGGCCAGTCTAAAATGTTTACTTCCACATTGGCAGGTCCACACTTCCGTAAAATCGTGGTCTATTTCTTAGTTCAAAGGACTTGTGCAAAGTAATACAATACACTTAGCAGTGGTAATAGCTTCAAAATTGACAATATTATTATGGTATTTAGTCAACAATGACATAATATGACAGCAATATAAAGTCGGTCAAATTTCAGATGACTTTTTTTCCCCACCCTGCTGTCTGTCTTAATGCGCAGGGCGGAAGATGAAGCCACCGCGCATCAAAATGCATCAGCTGTGTGAACGCCGCAATGTCTCGTTTGGGTCAATTATGCCCGAAAGGGCCGGACAAAAAAAATGCAGACTGTCCTGACTCCCTGCTAAGCCTCTCGTGCCAGTTTATCAAGATGCCTGTGTGAAAAGCAGCCAAAGTAACTATCAGTTCCATAAAAAAAAAGGGAGTGGCCCGACACAATCAAACCTGTTTTCATTGGTTGTTTTGATCTGTGGTGTTGACAGTAAATAGACAACACCTGAGATTCGTATTACATTAAAATGTCCTACTTGCCAGCAAGCTTGGACAAAAAACAACAATGCAAAATAACCACACACCGTGTCGCTGTATACAGTATAAAGTGTAATAGAAAATGAATGTAATCACCTCGTGCGAAATGTGAACCTGTTTAGTTCACCACAAAGCCTGTTGTGTTATTTATTTGGCAACAGGTTAATTTTACCTTCTGTCATCTAGAGGGCAAGCATTTAATTCTGCCTTTTACATGATATGTCGCTGGCATAGAGAGATGAACAAAGATTCATTATTTATAGTAAATAAATCATTTAAGAATCTGGATCATTTCCTATAATTGTATTTTAGGCTCAACATTAAATATTTTACTGACTATCATTTTCAAGCGTCATCTTCCAAAACGCGGACTCGTTTTCAAACGTTTACATTTCAACCCCCCCCCCCCAAAAAAAAAAAACTAATAGCAGCTGTTTCATTTCTGACAACTGTAATGTTAAAAGCAGGTCGAGACTTTCTTTCATCCATTAAATTCTCTGCGTCTGCCACTTAAACTCACCCTGCTGTTTGTCCAGCACTATCATAACCCCCCCCCCCCCCCTTGCTATCTTGTTCTCCACACAAGCGTAACCACAAAAACAGACACACGGAAACAAAAAGCTGCGCTGGCTCGTGAGGCCTGACGTCCTATGCGAACACCCCCGCTGTTTGCTTTTGTGGTACGTTCCGAGACGAGCAGTCACCTCCTCTATCCCAAGTCAGATTTGTATCCACTCTGAGGAAATACACCATGCCTCTGAAAGGTGTAAAAGTGTCGCGTAAAAAGTTGTTTCCAGACGGTGGATAGTGATGAAGAGGTAAAGGGAGTGCTCAGTGACGAAGGAGGGTGACACACTCTTGTTTTTTGATTGAGTTTTTGGCTGACAAGCCATGACAGGACTACTTGTGAATCGCCGGTGAACCCTCCTCCTTCCAATGTCTCAGTGCTTTGGGCCATGGCCTTTCACGCAGGGTAAGACACTTGTGCTTGAAATTCAAATGTTCACTTGTTCGACTAGGAAGGTAAAAGTGAATTTATTTAAAGTGAATGCTTTTGGAGTGGCAGAAGCTCAAAAGGCTGTATTCACAGAGCTGATTTAGAGCCGTCAGTTTGCTCACCCTTTTTTCTTTGGAAACAAAAATGTTTGTTCTTGTACAAGATGTGACCTGGCTCTCATTTTGCGAGTTGGCCTGCGACAGATGAGCTGATTAATTTCGGAACAGAGTGAACTGGCTTTTCAGCTTGCCAGACTTTGACCTTTTCAACGCACTGCGCAGTGATCACAATCAAATGGAACTGGCCACTTATGTAATAAATTCAACCCACCAAATTGTGCTCTTTGCCCATTTCTCCTGCGATTTGCTATTAAAATGACAGAAAATATGTCACAGTGCAAAATATTTCTCGGGGATGTCCCCTGTCAACTTGCTGCCGTAAACGTCATGTCTCGTAAACACGTCTTCGTCACTGACAAATATTTTTTACGTGCTTACACACACAGCGCTTCCCTTCCGCATAATTGTATGATTTTTTGAAAAATCGAACATTTTAGCATTATATTACCCTAAGACTACATATTTGGGTTATGGTCAATATTTCAGGTTCTGAAACTTTCAGGGTAACTTGTTTTCATGCATGAGCGGACTGAGTTGTATATCTACTACAATATCTACTAAAATAGATAATACAAAATTTACTGTTGGCATTTTTATAGATCTAAAAAAAAAAAAGCATTTGATACCATAGATCATTCTATATTAATGAATAAATTATGGAGATGTGGCTTAAGAGGTTTAGCATATAAATTGAATGGATGAAAAGTTATTTGGACAATAGATATCAGTACTTGCAGTTAAACAATATACAATCAAAACACTTAAAGATCACTCATGGAATTACCCAAGGGTCTCTGCTAGGCCCGAAACTATTTATATTGTATAAAAATGATATATGTTGTGTCTCAAAAATATTGAAAAGTGTCTTACTTGCTGATGACACGACTCTCTACTGTTCAGGAGAGAACCTGAAGCAGCTTCTGACTACTGTTGAGAATGAATTGAACACATTAAAAAACTGGTTTGACTTAAACAAATTATCATTCAACTTAAACAATACCAAGTTCATAGTTTTTGGCTCTAGACAAATCACTCTAGTCAAAATTATGGTAAACTCAGTTAAAATAGAGTGTATAAAAGTGAATTTATTGGAGTTGTTATTGACGATAAATTATGTTGGAAGTCACACATGGAAAATGCCAAAAATCATAGGGATACTCTAAAACAAAGGATGTCTTGAATAAGAAATCATTATATTGTTTACTATTATTACCATATCTGACTTATTGTGTGGAAATCTGGGGAAAGGTAGTCAAAACATAAGGGGTAAGACTAGATAAGTTTAACTTCTTCCTACTCCCTTTTGGACATGTAAAGTCTTTTCTTTCTTCCTAATTTTCTTTATTCTTTTTTACTTCAACTTATATTTTATACTTGTAATGTGTTTTATGTTTGTATGTTCAATACCCCCCCCCCCCCACACACACACACAAAAAGAGTTACTACGGCATGCAATATTCCGATCTAAAGAATGTCATTATACAAATAGACGCCATTTCCTCTTTGAACTTTTTTTTCAATGAAATACATTATGGCATTTTTGCAGAAAATGACTTAAAACGATTGCAGAGAAATCAATGTGTTCATTGGGCTCTTTTAGTACGTGGCAATGTAAGACGGCCGCCACGCATACAAGTAGTTCAGACGAAGATTCCTTGCGACTGTAGCATGCGAAGACCAAAGTTGCATTCAAATGAGGTACCCCAATATGCTTTTTGTATGAGCAAATATTTGTGTTAGAAATGAGGCAGGGGTCTTGTTCAGGTTTTTAAAAACCCGTGGCATTTCAAAATCCAAATTTTTTGTAACGGTTGTTGACTGCATGTAAATGTTGTCAAAAGTTTGTTGCTTCTTGCCACTGATGTTATCGTGAATGTTGCTTTAATGATGTGCGGTTTTGCATGATCGAAATGGTCATGAAATGAAAGCAACCGAACACGTCTACAGTTATATGTATGGCACGGATGGCAAAGCAGGAGAAAGTGGTGAAAGTCTTCATTCGGCAATAATAATATTCAGTCACGTGACACAGTGGCACGTGCCAAACGGAACGCAGTAACAACAAGACATGTGTCCATGTCCCAAGCGTGAAAATGAAAATCTGTAACACCGCCCCTGGGCAACGATCCCTACAAATGAGTCTGAGGAATACATAATACTTTGCGACTCCAGAAGCATGACTCGACTACGCTACAGAAAAGATAACAAAATCTGCACAAAATGCTCAGAAAAGCCTCGCCGAGTCATTTATCAAACAACCTTGTTTATGAAATCCATACACGCAGCCTGTTCATAGATTACGCAAAGCCTTTAATTATCTGAATACAAACACTGTGCCACATATCGGAAAAGCAAGCATGGACAAGTGGCTGATTTAATTTAGTGGTCTATGTCACCCCTGTTTAAATGAATACAAACCTATAGGGTGGCTCAGTCAAGAGAGACGAATGGACGTGAGCGGTGTTTACAAAGGATTGTTGCGTTTGATCATTTAGCGTTTTGCTAACAGTAGCCCGTTCACACATTGAGCTTAAGTGCCTTTTTAAATTTACGTGACGTATCGGCGGTGCAGTCCAAAGCGACGCCAGCAGCATTGGACCTTTTCTTTCTTTTGTCTTTTATCGGGTGTTGTATCAGTAGCAGCACATTTATTTCATCTAACGATGCACCGAATATTCGGCCACCGAAAATTTTCGGCCGAAAATGAGAAAAATAGGCATTTTCGGCATTCGGTCGCAATAAAATTGGAGCCGAAAAAAGATTGCCGAAATGGGATGTTGTGGTAACGCAAGCAAAAAATAAATAATGCTGCAAGCAAGCGTATGTATGAATTAAACGCCCGGGGTGAGCGTTCCGCCTCAATGTTAATTCATGAGCAGTAGCCGAAAGCTAGCGTTTTGAGGCTAACCCGGTCGATGCTATCTCTAATCTGCGGCGAGGAATAATGGCAACGGCCCAAAGTGTTAGCGAAAAGCAGTGTCGTGATCTCCGTATGGTGTGTGCGCCAGCGAGAGAAGAGGACGCGGAAGACAATACAAGGCAAGTGTGTGCGTGTAGCAGCTACGCGCTAGCTTGCAGCGATCGAACTTCTTGTTCTGCAACTGAAGTGTCGTAGTACATTTTGCTGCTGAAATGCAAATAAAGCCCCCCGTTGAATATGCAACACGGCGCCCGGTTCCTTTACATGACAAATTAATTTATTTCACATGACCACGAGACGAGAGCTGCGTTATCAGCAGCGACCCAAATCAATTGAGGTTGACGAGTGACGACACTCGAAAAAGTTCACAAAAGCAAAGTTTCATCTCCAAATTATTACGTCCAACAATGTGCAGAAAAACACTGTGTCTGTGTGCTAACGACAACTTAAAATTTATCATAGAATAACAAACGCAATGACGTGACACTGCACTGTGTGCTTAACTGTATGCTTGTGGTTATTCTCATTCATCCACTTCATTTATTTTTTCAATCATTACTGCAGTAATATGTGTTGAAAATGAGTGGGCTGTAGCTAATAGTGAATCTAATCTGAGTGATATTAAACATTGTTTTTTATTTTGATGAGTTTTAATTTATTTATTTTTTGTTTTTTAAAATTATTTTTGGCGTTTCTGTTTTCGACCAAGCGTTTTTTATTTACGCTTATCGGTTTCGGCCCAAAAATTTCATTTCGGTGCATCCCTAATTTCATCCTATATGTCCTTCTTTCATCACTCTCATTGGTGGTCACTTTAAGTTTGGACTTTGGACTTCCTTGTCGTCCATTTTGATTCGCCTCTTATCGCACAGCGTGCTGTTTACGCAGCTTGACCTGTCACAGCCTTCGATTTAATAAAGCAAAAATTGTGGAAGCAGACATGCTAAGAAGTGGCATAAACGGTACGACAGTTTTAGTTGAACATGGACGCATAGTCATTGCGCTGTGTTTTTTCTTGCTGTTGCTTGCAGCCAGTCTGTAATGTCAAAATTATACATTAAATGAGACAGAAATGTTCAGCTGAGATGACTCATTTGGGCTAATTATGTTGTGCCTCATTTTGCTGTCTTAAAGTAGTACCATGTGCTCGTCTCTCTCTCTCTCTCTCTCTCTCTCTCTCTCACATGAAACAAGCAGTGCCAGTACATCAAATTTAGAAGAATGCTCTGTCCAGTGGATATTTTATTACTGCATCGAAGGAGTGAATCAGATCTCATAAAGCTGCATTTCCAACTAAAACCTCACTTGTTGTACTTGCTTAAACTAGAAGATTACACGTTACGTTGGAGTTCCATTCCAACAGTAGTGACCTGTTCCAACCCTGTACTTGGAAGTACGCTATAGTAGAGTCATAGCTACAGTTAATATTTGTATGAAAGACTTGTAAGCCTTAAATACCAAGCAATCAAATGAAAACCACAAACTTCAGCTGTAACCGAGCATGTGATTTCTCAAGCCAAGTAACGAGAAGTGGCAAAAGTAGAAGTGTTGCTCCTTGTGTAAAAAAGATTGATAAAAGTATAAGTACTCAAGTAAAAGTGATATTTTACAAATTCTGAAATGTACCAAGGTAAAAAATTTTTTTAAATTATTGTTCTCCAAATGCGCATTTGTTAATTGAAGTGTTTTGAAGGCAGACATAGTGTTGCTTATATACATAACAGGGTAAGCCAAAATCACTCCCATTTACACCGATAAAGCGACCACTAATTGGGTGTATCAAACACATCCCAGTGGTTATTATGGACTTTGTTTGCATGAAGACTATTTGTAGACAGTAAATGTGTGTGCTGCCAAGTGCCAAGCCTAAATGACTCATTTAGTCTGCTGCCGATGACACCAAATACCCCCTTAAAAGTATTCGGTTGTGAAATCAGGAGTCCTACGGATGAGCACACACGTAATAAGCCAATGTTTATCAAACTGGCCATTTTTCCGATTCATTTCAAAGCCAATTGAACTTCTTTTAGGACATGTTAACTGTCGGCTTGTAAGACTTTTGCTTCGACTCGAAACCCATCTGCTTCCTATCCTCTCGACAGCAACAATTCAAGTCATAATGGGGAGGCGGTCGCTCAAGCGCTCTCTGTCAACAGACGTCAAATCTTTGTTGCTCTTGGCTGAGCTCAAGCCGTTGAGGATTAAAATGGAGGGAGAGGTGACACGCCTGGCTTGATGTTGTGCTTGTCTTTTGTTTCAAAGCTCACTGTTGGACAAGCTAGTGGCTGAACGCAACAGCTCCTTGACTTCTCTCTGCTGCAAATTGACATGTGTAAGCACTGCAAACACGCTTTAGAAAGCCCCCACTTCCCTTCTGTTTGAATTAACCACACTTTGGTCAGAAGCTCGTGACA
This sequence comes from Vanacampus margaritifer, assembly GCF_051991255.1. Lineage (NCBI taxonomy): Eukaryota > Metazoa > Chordata > Actinopteri > Syngnathiformes > Syngnathidae > Vanacampus > Vanacampus margaritifer. Next base: position 11,209,140 of record NC_135447.1, on the reverse strand, counting down.
TGTTTGTTCTCACTCCTCAATGTACAGTTTCTTAGCAAAATGACTTTTTTTTTTTTTTTAGTTTGTGTTTGCCATAAGCAATTATTTTGTGTACAGTATGCCAATGTTTTGGCAATAGGTTGTGTGCCAGAAACCAAACTACCACTTCTGGGGGCAGTGTGCCTCAGTGCTAGAGTGGCCATCTCGCAACCCTGAGGGTTGTGGGTTCGGTCCCATTCCATTGTGAGCGCATCAACATATCCTTGAGCAAGATACTGAATCCCTAGTTGCTCCTGATGCGTCATCAGTAGGTGAATAAGTAGTCAAAATGTAAAGCCCTTTGAGGGCTTGTAAGATGGGAAAGCGTTATAGAAATCAAGTACCATTTATTTTACTAATATGGGTCTTGAACCGAAAAGGTTCAGAAATTGGTTCGCGACAGCACTTTGCTACCAAGGACGTGGTACTAATCACGGTTTAGTATGGTTTTATGTCGCTTTTTTGTTTTACTTTCAGCCTCAGGGAAATTGTCTTTTTGTACAATCGATTGGCTGTCTAATAAATCAGCATCAATTTCCTTAATTTTAGGGGATCGGTCAGGCTAATTTTGCCTTGCTCAAGGGCACATTAAAAATACTCCTTGTTAGTCCCAATGCACTCAACAATAGCTGACATTGATTTTTCCATTTAGCCTTCCAAAATGGCCTCTAGTAGCTTTTGATGGTCTACAAACTGGCGCTGAGCATCTATTCAAGGGGCCCATATGGAGTCAATGTAGGCTACCACAATGTCTAGACGAGCATAAGCCAATTAGAGACGACTTTCTCCACTGCCATTCTCACTGCTGATGCTCGTGTAGCATTAGCCGACTGCCCGTTATAGACTTTGCCGTAAATGTTGGCTTTGAGCAGGAAATGGATAATATAGGATTGCCCATTTACTGTCACACAGTCGTTCAAAAGTTTTAAAACGTATGCACTTGAATTCACAGTCATGATGTGCGACTTTTGTTGTATGTGCTTCCAGCAACATGAACCGTGAGGACCGCAATGTGCTCCGAATGAAAGAAAGAGAAAGGAGAAATCAAGAAATCCAGCAGGGAGGAGGCGAGGCGTTCACAGCAAATTCCCCACTTTTCCCCGAACCGTACAAAGTGGTAAGCTCATTTTATCCGCTCTTGTTCATTCATTTCCTCTCAAAATGTTAACCTGACAAGGAACATGAATCGCACAACCCTGCTGCTTACGGCAAGAATAAATATGGTTCAAATATTCTTTGCGGGACACAAGTTTCACTGACATTACATGATTGACACTCACTTGTAATTGAGAGACTCCAGAAATGTCGCCATGGAATCAGCTGCTATGTGGAACAAAAATTTGGCACACCGGTCATTGCAGTGCGTGGTCACTGGCCAGGTCAAACAGTCATTGCAACTATTTTGCAGTCAAATTTAAAAAGGGTGTCGCACATTGTCGGTTTCTCAATCTTCAAAAGTCAAGATAAAATGCAGGATCAATATTGAACACTGTCACTGGTGGTGTTTTTAGGCTTTGATTCAGCCGTGTTACACAAGCGCTCGTCTCCTCCAATAGGATTTTGCAGACATTTTTCTTAATTGCATTATATAATTAAAGCCATGATGCACAGAGCAGTCTTAAAGGCATCAAAGTGTGGTCTGTGATAAAAGGCGTAAGTCTCCACTCCAGGCAGAATCCTCCCTGAAGCCCGTAATCAACAAGTTGAGGCGATAAGGCGCGACACTGACATGGTCAACACTGGGAATGCTTGATTAATCCTGTAGCTGCTAGTTTCCGGATTTTCTGGCAGGTAATGCTGATGTCCTACTTGTGAAATTGATTTCTTGTATGTGTGCCGATGGTGAGACCGTGGCCCTTTCTTACAGACGACAAAAACAAACCATGTCAAGTTGTTTTGTTAATAATTTCAAAATGTGGCTGAGGCATCCCACTTTTTTTAAAGCTGCAACTAGAGCTGTAGACCGATGGAAGGGCTTTTGTAGTATTTCCAAAAGAATTCTATTGAAAACCTGCAGGGTGCCCAGAAGGGGGGCTACAAACAAGAGATGTGCTATGTTGGTACTTTCTGCCAGATTGCAGCTTCCAAATCAAAACCTTCTTTGGACTTAACACCGTAGGTTAGTTAAATGGGTAGTGAAATACAACACGCATCCTCGGTCATCCCGTGACCTCCTGGTGTCAATGCGCACAAACGAGCCTAACTAGATGTAGGCCAGCCTGCTCCGGCCTGCGCCCTACCACCGTAAAGAAGATTTGCGCTTCCCGCATTGATCTAATCTTTGCCGCTAACCGGATTTGCGCGGAGTTAAGTAGCGTTCCCCCCCCCCCAAGAGCTCAAGCGAGTCGTTGGGGCAACGGTGAGGAATGTGAAAGGCGACCAGAGGTGAGTGACAACAACTGAGGGGTTTTGCCCTCGAGGAAGTGAAAGGAAAAAACATTGCGGGAGTTGACGTCTTGTGAGACAGCAATGACATGCTAAAAACAAATGCACATGTAATCATAAGCCAAGTGTTTTCTTCTCTGTATCTTTCGTCTCCTTCTTGTCCACGTCTTACATAAGCTTTGCTGCATGACTTTATTTTCCCTCTTCTTCATGCTCCACTAAGTGGAAGTGTGCCGTGGTGCATTTAAAGACACATGTACCACAGCAGACTTCTGTGATCCATTCCAACATGAAAGACAATGAAGAGATTGGCCCTTTATGAATCACGTGTTGCTTTTTAATGTTCTGTCATATCAAATGTGTTACATAACCTCTGTGACGACAACCAACCATTGAGTTTGAATTACATACACTGTTGATGCCGTAGAGAACGAACAACTACATTCTCCATTGTCTTGACGCTTCTCTGTCACTGAGCATACACAAAATGGATGATCAACCAGCGGAAATCACAAGGGTGTTGTTGCGTTCATATACAGAATGTGTCTGTTAGTTTTTGTTTCCCGCACACAGTAAAGAGAAGAGTCTTCATTTGTTGTTAGCATTGTTTTTAGCTGTAGCATGGTGCGTCAACAGGCGCTTGAAACATCAACTTGTACTTTATTAGCATATTAACTCAAACAGTGGCCTTCCCTCCAATTAGTGTGTCTTGCATATCAGCCAAAAATATGATAAGCACCTCGCTCTAGTCATGTGTTTATTATACACACTGACGTTAATATTTAACTGCTGAGTCTCAGATGTATTACTGTGGAGTCTTACTGACTGGTGTAAACAAGTTCTTCACTCCAATTGCATTTGAGCAAACCTACGCTGTTGTTTGGAAACAATGCAACAATTTGAAATGCGCTACCAAAATAGCACAAGTTGTCATTCTAAAAACATCACTTCTAAAATTGTGTTCCGAGCTAGCATTAATGATCAGGGCTATTTGACACAAGATCAGCCATGAAATCACTTGAAAACTGCCTTAGTTAAAATACTGAAAACAACGCCCTCATGTTTTATGGCGTATCATCCACCCTACGTAAAAGCTGTTGAAAAGAATTCTTCAGGCTCTCAAGAAGTCCTAATTGCGCACCTCCCGAAGCAATCCTAGCAGGGGGTCGTCAAGTCACTGTTATGAGCTAGCAAGCGATTTCCTGCTTCAGATAGCAGCTTGTGTTTCCTCTGTGTAAATCTGTCGAACAAAATTGTGGTCTGATGCTGGACGTGTAACTGGATCCTCCCACTAAGCGGCGACATGCTAGCTGTTAGCGGCTTGGCGGTAACCTTTGGCCGCAACGGAAGCTTTCACATCTGGCTTTGATCGATACACTAGCATCTGTGTTCACGGATGAGTGAGTCTGGTCGCTCGGAGCAAGCCTACTCTGACTCCGGTACAGTTTCACAGCTGTAATTCAGTTTGTTAAATAGGTTATTTTGTCAGTTTTGCATTTATGGTACATAGCCCGCACATCACAGCACTTTCCAATCTCAAGTTGTGCTGTTGTTCTTTGTTGCTGATGCTTTCCCCACAAAACACAAACCAAGGCCGGGGAAAATTATTTTGTCATTGTGCAATTTCCTGTTCAGTTTTTGGTATGCACTTTTTTTTGATGGGTCTACATTCTTCATAGTGAGATTTCACACATTGATGACCCCATTGATTGTACAAAAAATCATTTCTAATTATCAAACGTCTGGGTTGAGTAACATTTTCCTTGTTTACGCAACATCAAAAGCTGGAATGTACATTTTTTTTCCTTTTCAATATTTGTATTACAATCTCAAGAGTAAAGCTCCAATAATGACTGTATTCTCTCCATCGTCACACTGTCCTCTGCCCCTCTTCTTCTCCTCCTATTTACTGTCTCCTACTGCAGTCCAGCAAAGAAGATAAACTGTCCAGCCGTATTCAGAGCATGCTGGGCAATTACGACGAGATGAAAGAACCAATTGGCGAGGCACTTCCCAAGCTTAGCGCCAAACCCTCCAACAGCTCGTCTTCCTCCGAGGAGAAATCTGGCGCACCGTTGTTCGCCGACAGCCAGCGAGGAGGCGGCAGCAGTCAGAGCAGTAAGTGGACTCCTGTCGGCCCTGCCTCTGCCGCCTCCTCGTCCCAGTCGCAGAAACGCTCCGGACTGCAAGGGGGGCACAGTAGCCAGAGGGGCAGCGGCGGCAGTAGCGGCGGTGGCGGTAGCCAAAGACACAGCGAAAAGAAGTCAAGTAAACACGTCGGCGGCTCTGAGCACTCCAAGTCGCACACATCCAGTCCGGCCAAGGGTTCTCTGAGCTCCTCCGGCGGCAACAGCCACTCCCGGAGCTCCTTACCCGCCGAGCAGCATCACAGCAAGGAGCGCTACCGGTCCAAGTCCCCGCGAGACCGAGAGGCCAACTGGGACTCGCCCTCACGGGTTCACACCACCTTCCCCAGCGGACCGCACTCAAGTCAGGCTTTCCCCCCTTCGCTCATGTCCAAACCGGGCTCCATGCTTCAGAAGCCCACGGCCTACGTGAGGCCCATGGACGGCCAGGAGACGGCGGAAGCCAAGAGCGCGCAAGTGGAAAGCTACAGCGGACAGTCACACAGCGGCGCCATGGGGGAGATGAAGTCTAACGGCAAGGCCTCGCTCACCAAGCTCAAGATCCCCTCGCAGCCTGTAGAGGTAAGACTTGTCACAAGAATCATGTATTTCCCCCCAAATAGATGCCGTGCCACAATTAGGCAAATGAATGCCTCCCTCAAATAAATGCCCCCCTGCCCCAGTAAATATAACCGTAACTGTGATAACACTGACACAATTTTTTTCCGCCACACACACACCCATTAAATAGTCAACTACTAACTTTGCTGCTAACAAAAACTGCAGCACCGACTGAAGCACGTAAACCATCTCAAATGAATTCAAGTGTCAAGACAATTTAAGATGTGCTTACATTATGTGGAGACGACATTTTTAAGCATTAGCGTTCCAGTCGACCCTCCAATGTGCACAAGCACGTTTATGCTCAGTCCAGCAAATGAGTTTCCCGAGATGATAATTACATTCTAATGTGATCGCTCTGCAATGTTGCGTGTGTTCAGGTTTGCTTCAAGGAGCATTATTATTTTATATTGTTTGTAGAAATTGGAGTCTACCTTAATTGGTCCTCACCTCCTTTTGCAATTTGAGGAAAATGTTAACCCCCCCCCCCCCCCCAAAAAAACCTTCCTATATATTCTTTTTTCGTTTTCTCCTTTTGAGTATTTACGAAACTCCCCAGCTACACTTGGCGTGGAACTTTTCTGAGAATTTTAGACCTCAAAAAGAGTGACTGTTGTAAAAATGAAAGTGCACCTGTTTAACCATCTTGAACTTATTGTATTAGTCATTTATGAAAAAAACGTTAACATATGAGCTTGTTTACAAAAGCATTGTTTCTATTTTTAGGGATCTGGGGATTCTAACTGCGTTGATGAGATTCTAAAGGTATGTTCTGTACATGCTAGTTACTTTGTATTCAGTGGCGAAAGCTCCAGTCTTGTCAGTGGAAGAGAAAAGTTTCGCAATGCACGCACCATATGGCTCATTTGCACATTTTTCCCCCTCTGTATGTGTGTGTGTGTGTTTTCTTTCTGTCAGGAAATGACTCAGTCCTGGCCCCCTCCATTGACAGCAATCCACACCCCCTGCAAGACGGAGCCCTCCAAGTTTCCCTTCCCCACCAAGGTCGGCATTGCCCAGCAGCTGACTTTTATTCAATGTGTCTCCGTTAAACTTTGCGAAGGTTCAATCATTTTTATGCTTCGCGTCTGTCTTGTTTCAAAATTGCATGCGCAGAAAACCTTTGGCTGCTCTGGAATAAGCACATTATAGTGATAACTTAGACTTACACATTTGCAACACTCGGCTATTCACTGAACGGTCACAGATTAGACAGAATCACGGCAAAGGATTAAGCATTGTCATAAAAATCAAACTGAATGCTTTGTATTTTTCCACCTGCAGGATTCTCATTCGTTTTCAAGTGGACAGAGTGAGTAATGACACAAATTTCATTCACTTCAACTTCAGTACATGGAGCCTCCAAAGTTGATACTGGTTGTTTTCCAAGTTGCTCTAATGGAGTACAAACAATAAAATGGAATAAAAAAAGATTAGATAGATTGATTCATTGTACAAACAATGCTGAAGGAATTTTAGACCATGACTTAAGAGTGACCCAACTTGCAAGCTTTGAGACATATTTATGCTTTGACTTAACGAGCACCTATTTGAGATGAAGAAATGTCATTGTGCACACAATGACAAATAAAGTTGGATTCTATACGGGCGCTGTGCTACATTCTGGCTTTCAACTCAGCTCACTTCACTACTTGCAGCAGTTTGCCACAAAATGAAATATGTTTCCAAAAAGTGGCTTCAAGCTGTTTATTCCCAGTAAATTTTACAAATGTATTTAAAACATCATCACTTTGAATGTCCGCTAGCTTAATGCTAATTCTTGATGCAAAATGCTGGTGGAGAGAGGCTGACTTGTGAGGTCTTTTCCCCACTTTTGGTTGAACTACTAAGTTGAGGGCCATTCAACATTGGAGGTTCCACTTAATGTATGTTTCTGCATCCTTAAATTACATGTTCATAAGGCTACTTGTGATTTCCAGAGCGAGGCAGTTCTTCCAAAAGCTCAAGCAGCCACCAGTCCAAAACTTGTGATGACCAGCCAACGTATGTACTTCAACTTTGCTCTTCCACCTCCATTCTTATTTTGACCCGAACTTTTGAAAACAAGTGGCTCTTGTCCATTAGTATGCTGGAAGATGACCTCAAGCTCAGCAGCAGTGAGGACAGCGATGGAGAACAGGACTCTGCCAAGAATGCCTCAAGAAACACATCAGCAAGGTTGGAACTTCACTTTGACACAACATGAAATCTTGTGTTGCAAAAGCCACAGTAGAAGAAGAAGACTTATTCATATCTAATCAGCGCTTTTGTCATCCGCAAATGAAACATGATTTGGACCTTTCTTTTGACCTCTTAGCCATAACAGTGAAGGAGCCGAGCAGTCACGAGACGATTCGAGTAGCCACAGTGGCTCAGAAAGCAGCTCGGGTTCAGACAGCGAGAGCGAGAGCAGCACCAGTGACAGCGAGACCAACGAGCCCCTGCGGCCCGCTTCTCCCGAGGTGACTGGAATTTGTACACAAGTTGGAAGTTAACAATAATGCACCAGTAAAAGACATAAATACAGTAAAGATATATATGTTAGCCAGAAATTAAAAACAAATATTTATATAGCGGTAAGAGCCAGAAATTAAAAACAAATATTTATATAGCGGTAAGTGGCTTATGTTGACGATGCTCATCCTTGTCCTAGCCTGAACAACCAATGGCCAACAAGTGGCAGCTGGACAACTGGTTCAAGAAGGCCGCCCCACCGTCGCCGCTGGATAACAACAATGTCCAAACCAAGAGCAAAAAAGAGGGCCGCGATAACAGCTCAGGGCGTGGCTATAGCAGCCAGGGAGGGGGATCGAAAGATTCCTCTGCACCGGCCCCAAGCAGGGACCTCCGGGTGGCGCAAAAGGGAAGCGAGAGCGGCCGGGGTCGGCAGAAATCTCCAGCCCAGAGTGAGAGCAGCACGGGGAACCGCAGGCCTGTGGGGAAGAAACAGCCCAAGAAGTCGGAAAAGCCGCCAGTGGTGGAGGAGCCCAGAGGAGGCCTGAGGGTGGAAAGCGAGCCTGCGCCCGAGATCCCCCCTCATCGGCCCAAAGCGGCCACCAAGGGTTCCCGCAAGCCCAGCATAAAAAAGGAACCCAAATCATCCCCGCGGCCCAGCGCTGCCGCCGTCACAGCGGACAAGCGCAAGGCCAAAAGCAGCTCCAAGTCGACTCGCGGCAAGTCTCGGGAGTTCGTCGACACGGACTCCTCGTCGTCGGACTCTGAGGGAAATGACAGCGTCCCATCGTCCTCGCAGACGCCCAAGTACACCGAAAGTATCAGGACGCCCGTCTGCGTCTTCATGGAGGAGAAGGAGCTACTGTCACCGCTCAGCGACCCCGACGAGCGCTACACCCCCAGGCAACCTCCGCAGGTTTTGATTGTCAAAATAGGTCTGCTGAAAATCTGAAAACACTCCTCACTTCCCATAATTACATTGTGTCTGTACGTGAATTCACACGTCCCCTTACCATCTACCGTAGATCTCAGCTTGCTATCGAGGATCCCCGGACGGCCGTACAAAGAGCCGGCGGAGATAAAAGTGGAGCGCGACGACTCCCAAGACAGAGACGGCAAAGACTTCAGCAAGCAAAGCTCAGAAAAGAGCTCCAGCAAGGCCAAGCGGAAGCACAAGGTTCGACACGTCAACTATTCTCCCCTTGTGCTATCATTTGCGTCCTCTACTCTCGAGTCATCTTTGTATCCAATTTTTTTTTTTAGAATGACGAGGAGGGCGCCAAGCCAGACAGCAAGCGATACAAGCTGGAGGAAAAGTCTCAATCGCATCATAAAAGCAGCAGTAAAGAGTAAGTGTTCTTAATCCAAGCACCTGTAAGCATTTCGGACGCCAGTTCATTTCGAAAGAGCTTCTTGAAATTAATTTCAAAGTCAAGCCCATAAACTTAAATCATGTTAAAATCACAGTATAAAAACTCATGAATTGGAGCCGCTACTAGTGGAACAAATTCACGTCTTCTCTTCTTGAGAAGTTTATAATATAAAGTACAGGCCAAAAGACACACCTTCTCATTCAATACATTTGCTTTATTTTCATGACTACTGTATGTACATTGTGAATTCTCACTGAAGACATCAAAACTATGACAACAAACACACGTGGAGTTATGTACCTAACAAAGAAAATGAGAAAATAATTAAATAAGTCCATAAATAGCCACCCTTTTCTCTGATTACATTTTTGCACATTCTTGGCATTCTCTCGATCACCATCGAGTCACCTGAAAGGCTTTTCCAACCGTCTTTAAGGAGTTCCCAGAGGGAAGAATGCCAAGGGTATGCAAAAAAGTAACCTGAGCAAAGGATAGCTTTTTTGAAGAACCTATAATATAAAACATGTTTTCAGTTATTTCATCTTTTTTTGTTAAGTACATAAATAACTCCACATCAGTTCATACATAGTTTTGATGCCTTCAGCGAGAATCTACAATGTAAATAGGCATGAGAATAAAGCAAATGACACATTGAATAAGAAAGTGTGTCTAAACTTTTGGCTTGTACTGTAGTTTCTCTGTCACATGCATTTTTGTGTGTGGAGATCATAGGTCACCGGATCGAGAGTTTTGTACCATTCCAGCTCTTTGCATATGGATCTCAAAATGGCAAAAAAAAAATTATGGAATTGTTTCATTTTGCTGATATTTTCTGTAACAGTGATTCCTTTAAATGCCAAATTACGAAAGAGTAAAATGAAAACCTCAAAAGTGTCACTTAATCCTTCAGTCCGCCATTTTAGTTATAAAAAGGCCACAGACATGAACAACAGAACATCTGATTTAATGTGTGAGAGGTCTCAAATTTTATGGAAGTTTTAAGGTCAAGAAAGGATCTTAAATAATATGAAACACTCTTGTCAACGTCATTTTCATTTGAGCTAATCCTCTTTCATTTTATGCTACATGTGCACGTAAGACCATGTGATCGAAGCTTTTTCTTATCATGTGTCATTTCAGTTTTTATAAAGTCTTTTAAGTGCTGTATTTGCGGGTTTAGAGTTCTCGAGGTCCTGTTTGTTTTTGGAATTGCATTGCGAGTCAGTTGAATTGTTCTCTGGGGTTGTCCATCCCATCAGGTCCAAGAGGTCTTTGGAGAAGAAGGAGGATCCGGTGCCTTCTCCGTCCATGGCGGGCCTGCAGCGCACGCCGAAGGCCGAGCATCCCAGTCGCAAGAGGACGCTCAGCCAGTCGTCCACGTCGCTCTCCAGCGGGGCGGGCAGCGGCAAGGAAGGGGGCCACGGCACCAAAAGCACCTCCGCCTCCAAGCACCGCAAAGGCGACGACAAGGGACGCGGCAATCGAGACGGCAAGGTGGGGGTAGCGGGAGCTGATACATTCCCCGCCGGGGGATTTGAATAACAAAACCAAGACAAAAATATTTGCCTTGGTTCCATTTTATGCACGACATTGAAGAAAGTTGATCCTCCCGCAGGAGAAATCATCAAAGAGCTGCGATAACCAGCTGGCCGTGGCGCCGCTCTCCACCGACGGCTCCAAATCGCAAAGATCCAAGCTGCCGTTTGAGGACAGGTGAGACGCATTTTCTAAGGTGTGTTTGCGCAAGGCTGGAGGACGTCTTCACCAGCAAGCAAAAATGATTCTTGCATTCACTCTCTTCTTGTTAGTCTACAGGAGACACTTTTGAAGATATTTGACGCAGGCAAGACTGTTAAAACATATTGCCTTGTTGATATTTTTGTTTCAGGGCCCATTCAGCCGATCATTACTTACAAGAGGCCAAGAAACTTAAACATAATGCTGATGCACTGGTAACACATCATCACATTTTACATCAGAAAAAAAAAAGAAGACGACGTGTTGCTTTGCCCGCTCTGTGTTAAGTGCATCCTAATTGTTTTGTAGCTGGACCGTTTTGAGAAGGCCATTTACTACCTGGACGCCGTGGTGTCTTTCATCGAGTGCGGCAATGCCCTGGAGAAGAGCGCCCAGGAAGCCAAGTCTCCGTTTCCCATGTATGCTGAAACTGTGGAACTCATCAAGTAAGTCGCCAAAGACAACATTTGCATGCTGATGAACCCGTTTGTCCTAATGCAGGTTTTGACTGCCCACGCAGGTACACAATGAAGCTAAAAAGCTACATGGCCCCCGACGCCACTCCAGCAGACAAGCGGGTCGCCGTTCTTTGGTGAGGATTCGACCACAAGTTGACACACACCCCCCGTTGCGGTCCACATTTTGCTAAAAAAAAATGTGGGATACTCATGATATCAGTTATTTTGCTGCCCTTTGACTGTGTAAGTGTTTTGCCTGATTTAAAGGTCACTGGATCTTTGCCCAGCCTGTCAGGGGCAGAGCAACTGAGTTTATTTTGTAAATTAGTCCTACTGTTCTGTAAGAATGCTGCGATTTGACATGATCGTCTCAAAGACACGTTCACAAGTCGGCAGATAATCAAAGAGTTGGTTCATTTCGTTTCACACCGCACATGCACAAGTGTTTGTTTACAATGAGTGATTTGTGGTGTGTTTTGTTTTGTTTTTAAAACTGGCATTTTTTTCTTCCCAGCCTACGATGTCAGTCTCTGCTCCACTTGCGGTTGTTCAAGCTGAGGAAAGACAGCGCTCTTAAATACTCCAAAACGCTCACAGAGCAATTAAAGGTACTTCAAGTTGAACTCTGTTTGCACTTGAAAGCCATGAATCAGATTACCATGAATCCACCCAACGTTGTTTCCTACTCATTTAATTGTTGTTGTTCCTCATCCATTTATCAGAACTCTCTGAGTAACACCCAGGCTCCCTCTCCTGGAATGGGGAAGTAAGTCATCCATCCCGCTTCTTTGAACTTGCATTCATGTTAGAAAAAGACATCATCATCATCAGCTACATTTGACCTCCTCTTCCTTCTCCATATGCAGCAAGGCGGCTGGCGTGCCTTCGCCAGTGTCGCCCAAGCTGTCGCCGGGCACGGCGGGCGGTTACTCGTCAGTCAGCAGCGTCGGCAGCGGCGGCGCCGGCTCATCCGTCACCATTCCGCAACGCATCCACCAGATGGCCGCCAGCTACGTGCAGGTCACCTCCAATTTCCTCTATGCCACCGAGGTGTGGGACCAGGCCGAGCAGCTGGCCAAGGAGCAGAAAGGTAAGCCAGCAGGACCTTTTTTTTTTTTTTCTTGGTGAGGGCTGGTTTCTCTTTTTCAAGTGGATGATGAGCCTTTCTTACAATACAAATGTTTTGACACAGTATCTGAATGAAAATGCTACATTTGAATAAATGTTGATTATATTCACTGATCATTTGTGGGGTGTGTGTGGTAGTGCCAAGACTGACCTGTTAGAGGCAGTCCATGGTGGCATCCACATGACTGTAGAATACAGTCTAGGACTAGCATACCTGTTTAGTACCTTGTTGTTGCAAACTGTCTCCTTGACATTTTTATTGTGCTGATAGAAAGATGTGGCAAAGCACTTAAAAAAAAAAAATGAAGCTCCGAGTCCTCCCCTCACTTGAACAGAGGCCCTTGACACCAAGCTGCCACCAGGTGGCGCCAAAGCAATACTTTTCTATTACACAGGCCTTTGGCCTGAGCAGAAAGTTGGCTGATAAAGGAGGTTAGCTTTAAAAAAAAAAAAGGAAAAAAGAAAACAAGAAATGTAATTGTGGTTATTTATCTTGTGTCTTGTTCCCCTGACAGGGTCTCATGTATTGTTGTTGTTGTTGCTCAGATTTCTTCCTGGAGTTGGACAAAGTGATGGGTCCTCTGATTTTCAACAGCAGCAGCATGACGGAGTTGGTGCGTTACACCCGCCAGGGCCTGCACTGGCTGCGACTGGATGCCAAGCCGCTTCTTTCCTAGCCGGGGCTCTCCCTTTTTACCGTGTCCCTGCACGCTGCAACACACACACACACACACACACACACACACACACACACACTCTCAGCGACACGCACGGGACGACAAGCATATCTCCGTGTGCACCCGCATCCTATTTTTATTTATTTTTTATCAGCATCAGCTTGCCAAAAAGTGAGCATCCCGGGGAGAAGCAACTCACCAAGCTCTTCACATATCTTAATCGTTGAAACATGATTTTATTTTGTATCCATTTGGCCCTGAAGCGCTCAGTGATTTATTTATTATTTATTCCCTGCACTTCAGTCCTTTTTTTTTTTTATTGTTTGAATTGTTTCCCCCCCCCCCCCCCCCCCACCAAAGTACCTCTTACGAAACACCAAAGGTGCTTTAAGATTTTTCAAATTCTTGTTTTTTGTGCCTTGGAATGCGAGCTAGAGGAAAAGCAAGCACCTGTCTCCTCTCTTCATGTGTTTTTTTCTCACCTTTTCCAAATCTTTCTGAGCGGCGATGCTGCATTTTGTCTTTTGAAAGCTTCCTTGCATCCACTTGATTCCAATGTTTTTGCCAGCACATGTTTTAGAGTGCAAGCAAGGGCTACTGTGCACACCCGGCTGGCCGTCAATAACCATTTTGTGATGAATTGAGCCACATGCTGCGGTTGTGAAAGCATGCAAATGGCCTTTTGGCTTCTTCAAAGTATCCCATTTAGCGTCACGTTTCTTGCCATGGCGTTGCGCTGAGAAATCCTTGAGGAAAGAGTGTTGTTTGCCCACAGTGTATTTTTAGGAGTCACAGCAGGGAGTGTTTGAAGCGGCGTCCGCCAATTCAATGCAGTTTCTTTACATTAACGTTTGTCGAAAGTGGCATCTGAGACGCAGTGTTGTGCATAAGAAAGAGAATATATTCAAATATATAGAGTTTATTTATATACATAGGCAGATGACTTCTTTTTAATACATGGATTTTTAAAACTATTTGATGACTTTTTACAATAGAGTGCAAAGTATGTGGATTTTCTTTCCTTTTTTTAATTAAAAATAATTGTAGCTTGTTAAGACAGTTATTTACCGTATTTCCTCAAATAGACGACATTTTAACAATTAGAAAAATCTTCCATGGCAACATAAATGTAAAGTCATGAAGACGCTTTTTGGTAGTGGAAACACATTTCATTATTCTGCTTGTCACTCAACGTCGCTGGCATAGCGAGATAAACAAAAATGCATTCTCTGTAGTCTATGAATTAGAATACTGTATTCCAAATGTGATCATTTGAAATCAACATTTGCATAGACTGTTTTTTATATTAAAAATGGAAATGGCTGATAGAAAGCGGCAAATTGCTTTGAACACAACATGACGGGAGAAGTGAGCGTGTCGTCCCGTCTGCTAAAGGCCGAATATTCAGTTTTCCATCCCGCATCGGTCGTTTATGCAGCACAGCTACATGGAAACAAACAATGCTGAAAAAAAAGTCTGCGCCAATTGAAAGGAATTTTATTTCTGTCAAGCTCATTTTTCAGCTTTTTTTTCTCCCGTCCCGTCCCGTCATTGTCATCCTTCAGACAGACTGTTTTCCTCCCGCTCAACACTTGAAAACGAAGAAGAAAAATCTGAATTATTTTTCAATCTATGCAGGATTTGTCTTTCATTTTTTTATTTTTATAAAAAGGATGTTAGGGGACTTTTTAAATGTATTCATATGCTTTTTTTTTAACAATTCAAGTGTCCAATGGCTTTTTTTTTTTTGCAATGTAGTGTACTGGTTTTAGTACGTTTATGTATATATTTTCTAACAAAACAATAACACAAAAAAAAAAGCAGATGGTTTGTGCCATTCTGTACCTAAAGCTGGAGGCCACTTTTTCTCATAGGAAAATCCTCTTTTTCCCCAATTGCCAGGCCAGCCAATGTGTTACACTGGTACACTTTGTAAGTAAGTACAAATGTATACATCCACTCGTCCTTTTTCACCCTTGTTTTAATTTATTTTCCCCCCCCCCTTTTTTTGCTTCCATTTGATGCAACCGGCAGAAAGATGTAAATGTTGATGATGATGAGATTTCATTGTAAGTAGTAATGAATATTAATGAATCCAGGGTATTGTTTTTTGTTTGTCTCAATAGGAAGATGTTAACATTTGCATGTTTCTATTTAAATGTATAAAGTGTACATAATGATTTTTTTTTTCTTAAGGGTGAATTTCTACTACAGAAGGAAATTTTTGATGAAATTGAATATCGCTGTAAATATATTTGTCAGATACTTTTATGCACATTTCCCCCTCTTTTTTCTCTCTTGCTTATGGGTCTTTGGAAGACGACAGCCAAGTCTCTTACGCTCCAGAGGTGGGGAACACTTTTTTTCACTCAATTTTGGGGAAAATGATAAGTGAAACAAATGTTTCTCTTTTTCCAATTTGCACGGCTGTCAGGTTCCTCACCTCTGTGCAAGTCTTTGACATGCTTATATCTTCACCGCCATTTTGTTTCGTCATTGTTCATCCTACAGGCCGTCACATGTACAGTCTTCCGTCAGTCAGAGTATTCCCCACCCTCTTTATCAACAATTGGTCATCTGAGTCTTTTAAGAAAAAAGTTTGTCAAAATCTGTAGCAGTTTATACAGTTTCCTGTATACCTTTCAAAGCCTCAATGAGCAGCCTACACTATGTACCATAGTGGAAATTGGCTTGGTTTTGAATATGAAATAGATGCTAAAGATATGAACAATGGATGCAATACGTTTGAAAGGTACTTGTGGACTTTGAGCTTCAAACTTTAGGTCATGTAATTTAATGAGCATTATTGTCAAGTGAGTATTAATTGTGTGACTAATGAGAGTCTGTCCTGAATATTCTTTGTATTTTTGTCGTATTGAGAATAAAATATATATGAATATGTACATGGCTGTGCTGTGGTACCTTGTTTAAATGGATAAAAGAATTGGGGGGGGGGGGGGTCATTACATTGTTAGGCTTAAACTATATGCGTCTTCATTTCAAATTAGCTTTTTTGATAAATGCAAAATTGTATAATATGCAGTAAAAATAGATTTATACTGCATTTTTTCTGCCTCTTAAAATACACTAAATTAAAATGTAAGCCCCCAAAAATTATTGCAGTTTTTTTTTTTTTGATGACACGTGACCGATTCAGTGTGGTGTGAGTTCCTCTCGTGGGATGCAGGCTCGCTCTAGTGGTACGTGAAAGAATCACTGCTTAGGTAAAGTTAGTTGTATTTCACTTTCAAGTTCAACACATTTACATTTTTTAATCACTTATGTGCAATTTTTAATTTACTAGTCATTACCCCATGCACACGCTCACACACCACCATCAATCTATTTAATTACCGTGCTAATCTTCAATTGTGCATATAGCTGTAGTAATGTTAAATAGACTTGTTCGAAATAATAGGAGGAACACCTTGCAACCATCAGTCATGGATGATGCACACAAAATGTGAAAATCGCGAAAATGTCTGTGCATTTGAAAATCATGGATATTTGTGGATCTAAAAAAACGTGAAAGTTACGAATTTATTTGTACTGTATTAACAATTTTGAGGCAAATCTCTCCTCATACATGCGAAGTCCTTTACATGGCTTTGCACGGCACATGCATGCAGAGCCTCTTAGGAATGATTAGCTGGCGCTTTTCAATCCACATTGCACTGCCCTGATAGAATTAACTCATTAGTGGACGACACAGTGCATGAAATAAAATTACAATCATGTGCCTGCAGGTATTTGAACACAATCATCTCCAGCCTATTTGAGCAGCTTTTTTTCTGTGCAATTTATCTTATGAAATATGTATTTTTCTTTCATTTGTTACTCGAAAGAACAGCAAACGTGTTCCTTTTGGTCGAATGTGTTGTGCCACCAGTGCGTGCAGGCCCTGTTTGTTGTGGTTTCAATATGTTGGCGTCATCATGATGAACTTGTGTTCCAAACCTCGCCAGTCCAACAGAGCAGAGGAGAAAGTCCTCGTTTCACTGTGCCTCCCACTTTGACCAATCGGAGCGCGTCTTCCTCCTCGAACCCCGCCTCTTCCTGACTCCGATTGGCTCCATTACTCTTCATCCGCTTGCACCCTCCTCCAGGGAAGAAGGTAACTCCGAAGGGAAAGGGGAAAGCTGAAAGCTTTTTTTTTAACCCACCGTTTGGTACACAGGCACCTAATCTACATTAAAAGGTAATTTATGTATTTTTTCCCCCTCTCTTAATATTCCAAGAAAGGCCGTCGAAGGAAGACGACGCCAAAAGGGCGAAAAGCGAGCGCGGAGCAGCAGGTACATGAAGGGGCCGCAGGTGCGTTTGCTGTCCTCAGTTTCGGTTGTCAAGTTGTCAACCTGTTGCCTTTCTTTGTCTTACCTCCCCGGGGCTGACGTGGAATATTTGAACTTTCTCACTTCAATTTAGCAATTTTCTCAAGTGCTGTGGGCTTTTAGAAGTTGGTTTCGAGAGGTCGCCCAATAATTGTTCGAGTAAACTGACCTTAGATGACGACCTAGCTCAGCTAACTGGTCCCTGAACGCATCACTTTTACATTTTTAACATTATGTGGTTCTTTCCTTTATTTTGCCGTTTTGGTTTAATGTGCTTGCTAAAACACCATAATGCGTTTAAGATAGTGGTTAATCTATCGATGAACAGTGGGAAAAATGTATATTCCAATTACATTTTTACTGTCGGTATTGTATCATTTTCTTCCAATTTAGGGGAATGCGTTCTAATAGACAACTTTTTAATTAATGGATGCGACTACAGTATATTGATTTGCTGTTATAGTACACCTGAATGATACATTGACAGAGTCTAGTGTGGTGCATTCATACTGGTTGTTTATTTCATGCTTGAACTACTAAAACAAACTCCCATTTTTATAGATTTTTTCATTGCAGAAAGAACAAATGACAAGTACATTCAAAACAGTTTTACTTCTGCTGATACCAAACAAGCTTTGAAAAAAAAATCCCTCGAGCCATAGCTTGCATTACCTTCTAATAGAAATATGAACCTCCTGTTTTGTTTCTTAGCAGGAATTGAAGTTGCTCATGACTTTGGAAAATTGTCGATGCGAAAAAAGTTGTCAACATTTTGTAACGCTCATTCCGGCTTTCTGTTGTTGCGTAACTCACCGGTGACACGCTTTGATTCATGTGAAGAAAAACAATTCGGCACACATGACAGTTGAGTTCCACCAGACAGAAAGTGTAACTGCACCTGCTCTCTGTAAACAAATGCAGTGTGGCTCAGCTTCTGGCTAGTCGGCCTCATGACGACATATCAAAATTGTTAACTCGTTTGAATCCCCCCACCCCATCCCTCCTTTCTGACAATAGATAATGGGGCTTGTTGTTTGCCAGCATTGCGCAGTTCTTGAAAGCCACCCATTTCAAATGGATGCGTTGGCCTGAATTATGCACCGGGGAGGCCTTTCCACCTATTGCCGGTGGATGATGGTTTATTCAAAGCTGGAAGAAAAGGTACGGCGGGCCATGAATGCCTGAGGAAAGCGGATACTGGTGTTTTGTCCCGTGCCTGAAACGTGAGCGCTCACGCGGTGTCGCCTGGTCCGGAACGAGGGGAACGGGCACGAGCACATTGGGCCTCACTGTTGTGCTGTCGCTGCCTGCGGGGTGCTAACTCGCAACGCTGACCTGACCTGACCTCGGCCTCGCATTCGTCTGCCTACAGAAAACAAAATGAAATGCCAAATCGGTGTTTATTTTCCATGTTGTGACTGTTTAGTGCTGTCGCTTGTGCTTGTTACTTACTTGTTTTAATAAAGAAAAAAAAGACGAAGCAGCTCTAACTATCATCATCATGCCACAACACAAAGTTAGCTAGCTAGCTAATGCGTCTACCAGCACCTCTTGCAATGCCCCCACAAGTGGTCAAGGATAGACACTCCCACTGGTGCACTTTCAACCTTTCTATTGAGCAAACGGTAACAAAATAAAGAAATAATTAAAAAGCCCAAGTGGCGGCCGGACACTCATTGCGCAGACTAGCTAACCTGAGCTAACAACAGCCAATTGCACTCTGCACTCTTCTTCACCGGCGCACGTGTCACTCGCCAGGCCAGCTCCCAATTTGTCCTTTAATGATGGAAAATCCATTTTCATCAGGATAATCATTAGGATAATCAATCAGTAGAATAATCGATTCTAAAAAATAATTAAAAAAACTTGATGAATGCAGCCCATATTTACAGCATTGTAAACAATAAGCAGTTGTAGCTACTTTCTATTTTTTTTTTTTTAGGAGTTCCCCTGGAATATTGTAAAAAAAAAAAAAAAAAAAAAAGCCCCATGACACCAATTGATATGAAATTGACGTGTCGATCATGACAGGATGCGTGAAGCCGTTCATTTTGGTTTGAAGCAGCCATTTTGGGCGAATTCCAGGTCTAGTACTTTGACAAACTCCCATGAAGGAATTTCACCTAAATGAAAGCCGATCAAAAGCAAGTTTGCGGTACAGTGAGTTGATGCTAAATTCCGATATCTATGCCATCAGATGCAAGTTGAACGTGGCATGGAAAACTTTTGATGCAGCTCTTGTCGATACTCGATACACACGCGTGCTCCTCGCTAATGCGATTCAGCAAACAAACGCAGGCACATTCATCTTTACGGTCACTTGACAGCGTTTGTGAACGGGCAAGGAAGGTAGAAATACAAAGATGGCGCTTGCAAATAGAAGGGCGGCAACTACGCGACACAAAAGCCATCAGTCACACACTTCCATTTGCCTTAGGCGTTGACACATGAGCTCTCTCTTTGTCATCCTAGAAGGACACGGAAAAAAAAAAAAGTTATTGATGATTTGCTGCAGAAACCAACTTGCAACTGCACACAGCAGATCTCGCAGAAGGTTGAAGCGCGCTCGCGAGTGTTTGTTTGTCCTTCCCAACGTTAACATGAATGTTTTGTTTCTGGACATGAAGAATGGACAGATGGAAGCTACCATTTTCTTTCTGCAGAGGAGTAATGATGCCACAGGGGTCCGAAATATGCAAACGAGTGCATGTGTGCTCCTGTTGCAGTTGTGCTTGTTTTGACTCTTTGTGTTGACATTCGTATGGCGACCTTTAAATTACACGACGCAGCTTCCCTGTGAGGAGGAACAAAATGCTTTTGGCTCCAAGGGTTGATTTTCAGGTTCAGGACGCTTCACATCCAAAATTGCAGTCGTAATGATTTTTTTTATGTTATCCCAGATAAACTATTAAAGATAAGTGAAAGTCACGTAGACTGCAGGCAATGAAATTTTTCTTATCAGTGGAGTGAGCATGACGTCACTTTTCAAGCTGCTGCCATTCGAAATCTTCAGCAAAGTCGAGCTGTGTCATTCCGGCGCTTTCCGTTTCCCGTGTCAAGTTCGTACCTGATGACTCATTTGTTAATATTCACCTTTTGAGCTGGTCAAATGTGGCCTCGTATTTGCATAGCCTTCCATGACAAGTGAAAAGTCTCAAGTCATTGAGCCCGCCTCTCAAATATGTTTACATTCATAATTTCAACACTGCAAACTATACTTTTAATACTTCTTTACTTACATGTTGGTTCCCATGAATCCGAATTTGAGTTAATTCCAATGAAAGCAAATGAATCGGAAGGCAAGCACTCGAAGGCTGACTAAAGTCCGTCAAACTCGCATGTTGTAAGCATCTGACTCAAACGTATCGCAAAGGCTGTAAAATGCCTTCAGGTGCGCTTGTGTGTTTGTTTTTTGTGTTTTTGTAGGTTATTTCCCATTAGAAGTTGTGTAAGCTTGAGTGGCTATCAGGAAGTGTGAGCCAGATGAAAACACGGCATGCTGCTAAACATTTTTCCTTCAGGGATTAATAAGTGATAAACGGTCACAGTTGAAGGAAAATGATTGACTGTAACCTTCATGGAAACAAACACAAATTTTTCGGTCCTTTCAAACGGATCACGACATTGAAATCCCCCCCCCGCCCCATGTTTTTCAGTCATTCCAATTCTTTTTCTTTCTTTCTTTTTCTTTTTTCTTTTTCTGGAGAGCTCAGTATTGTTCATTCGGTAATTTTACCAATTTGACATGTCATCATCATTGCTCTCTTTTTTTTTTTTTTTGTGTGAGTGTGTGTGTGTATTCATTAGTTCACCTAAAACCAATTATTTTTCTGTTATGTTATCCGGCTTCATTGTCGTGAGAATGGCGGCGGGAGTGGCGTGGGGGGTAGTGGTGTCATCCAGGGCATTATCGTGTGTGCCGTCAGCTGCTTGCGACGTTCTTGATTGTATGAGAGGAAAAGGATGCTTCGCATGGTCTTTGTTACGCCGATTCACATCTTGGGAAGAGGCAGGGATTCAATGCTTTTGAATAATCTTCATCATCATCATGGTCATATGAGTGTTGACCTCTGTCAAGGCTACGCTTGAGTAGTCGCGGAGTTTCATTAACGCTGCTTTTATACTTATTGGCCCAGTGTTTCCCACACCATGTTAATACTTGGGCGGGCCACCCAAGTTAACTGACACCCAAGAAGTTTTCAAGAAAATTTTATATATATATATATATATATATATATATATATATATATATATATATATATATAATTAATTAGTCTCACAAGCCAAATATACAGTATGTAACGTAAGTTCGCCGTCACTCACTCGTCATATTTTGAATGTGATAACGTCATTATTTTTCATGTACAATGAACATTTTTAAAAAGAGATTTTGCTGTCCACTGAGAATGACATCACAGGTGCTCAGAGCTCAGGTAACAACCAATCACGGCTGACCCGTTTTCTGGGTTTGGTCATGTGACGTTCACAAGCTGATGGTCGTTACCTGAACTCTGAGCACCTGTGATGTAATTTACAGTTGACCGCAAATGGGAAAATATCTTTTAAAGTTTAAATCACAACAAAATATCATCTTCTTACTGCTGAAAATGGATCGATGAGTCAAGTATACCTTTAAAAGCATGTTTTATTAAGCAAACTTTAAATATATTTAAAAAAAATACTGTATGTATTATAGTGTACATGCCTTTAAGAGGCAGGGCCTCGTCCGAAACGGACGTCTAACGGCAGCATGTCCGTCCTCAGGGATTTGCAGCAGATTGAGACATTTGATGAACAATGCTTGCTTGTTTTCTTCATTTTTCCATCACGATGAAGACTTTTGAGCAGGAAGTGTGTCTCTCGCTCTTGTTGTTTTAAGACATACAAACACGGCGGGTTTGTCCCGTTTGTCTTCTGTTTGAAGGTTTTTGCGTTTGTTTGTTTTTTAAGCCCATTTGCGCTTTCACATTTCGCTGACTTTTTTCCATCTCAGGCAGACCTTGTTTAAGTTATTTCTATTGTTCCAAACCATTTGAACCACGCCAAACAGGTAAGTCTTGATGTTGGGTGTATCCTCCAATTGGCCCAATTAGTGGTTGGGTGTTGGCCTAATGTGGTTTTCCCCCATCAAATTTGGTGGCTTTGCCAACCGGTACTCGGGGGGGGGGGGGGGGGTGGCATTGCTTGATTTATTGTTCATTATTCATTTGTGTGGTGCTACTGATTTTCATCTCAATTTTTCTTTATGAAATCTCGTAAGTGGGAATCAATTAAAAAATGTTTGGAAGACTAAACGCGGCCTTCTGATGAATATTGCGTTTGTGGAAGATTAATTCAAAAGCAAAATCCAGCCACTTTTATCCCATCTGAGGGGGCGGCCATTTTGACATTTGCTGTCGACTCAAAATGAAACCACAGTTGCTTAGGGAACTTAACTCATTCAAACACAAAAACGTATAAATAATTTTTTTGAAATACTTTGTCCTACACTCCCAAAAACCTCTTTATACGTTTTTTTTAAAATGTTTTTTTTTTATGCACAAGATTTGGATACAGCTTCTCACATGAAAAGGTCGCTTAAAGCAATGGTAATTATTACAAAAACGGCCAGCAGGTGGCAACATAGCATAAGAGATCATCTAAGGCCATGTTGCAACAAGTTCTTTTTGTTTTGTGAATAATGATGAAACTTACCTATATTGTAATGCTAATTGCTGCAAAACTGATACAAATATACATTTTTTTCCTGATGAAAGAAGGGATCATTCTTTTGGTAGGTTCCATTTTTTTATAGCAATAGAACAGAATATTCAGTGATTCAAAATCAGTCAAAATTCAGTAAAACAGCTGGGAGCGAAGGGGGTTGCTTCAGGGAAAATGGCTGCGAATGAGTTAACAAATAAAAACCCGGATGAGCCCTTTAATGGTCCAAGTACATTCATGTTGATAATAGATTGGAGATGGGCAAGTACCAATACCGGGTGTCGGTATTGAACCTTGTTTTTTTATCAAAAACTAATTGCAGGAAAATTGCAATTTGTTTCATGCAATTTGAAGTGAAACTGCTAGACTGGTATTTTAGATAATCAACGAGTAACAATATCTAAATGTCACAATATCATATTATCACGATATGAACTTCACGATACAATAATTATCACGATATTGTGGTGGTGTTGGCAATATTCAAAAAAACAACAACCTCATAATACTATATATTAACCTCCAAGTTTTCTGCTATATCCATGCCACTATGCCAGTATGGTCGCCGCCTGTCCCCATCTTAAAGTAGCACTAAGGAACTTTTCAACCTTAATAAAATATTTTCATAACTCTTCTGATGAAACATCGACTTAAAACTAGTTGAATGGTACCTTTGCCATGGCCTAAGGGGGTCTGTATCATTTTTATTGGCACTAAACAACTTTGAGGTGGATGGTAGGAACACTGCCACACACAAAAAAAAAATTACAAATGTGCTGACTGCTTTATGTCATACGTCACTTCCCCCTTTACCTATTCGTTACAAAGTCGGAAGTCAATTTGATTGGTGTGAGATCAAAAGTGACGCAATGTGCTTGTCCTCATGGGAAATGTGGTCTTCCTTTAGGCATAACATTATCACTTTTGTCCATATGGCACCGCCATAATTAACATGTTACTTTTGGCTCAGCAGCGTAAAGTATCATAGTCTATGCAGTTCATAATGCTGTGCTTGGCTGAAGCAGGATAAAAGTAATGTTTTTTGACGGAGATGTGGTGTTTTAAATGTCGTAGCGTGACGACGACAGTATTGTGGCGATTTTAATATCTCAATATTGCGGTTATTGTTACATCCCTATCAACGAGAGCTTTTGGTAATCAGTTAGTGCTTTCCAAAGTTTGGTGAGAAAGTGTCGTTCGTGTTGCGCTTGAGAAGCAGGCCACGCGACGGCAAACATTTGGCGTCATCCTCCTTTCTCCAGCGCCAGTATGTCGTCCGTCCACATTTTCAGCCAGTGAGCGTGTGAACGTGACTTTCAAAAGGAGGTCAACTAGGACTGAGTCATGAAACAAAATGGAGGCCAATGACAATAACGCAGCGGCTGAATGTTGTCTTCACGGCAGGGCGTGTAAAAAAAACAACTAACAATTAGACGTTTTTTTAGTTGGGGGTTGGTGCAGCCCTGCAGAGGTCAGCGTCCACTTGGCCGCCCCCTCCCCTTCCTTATTTCTCCTCCTCCCTGCTGCCTTGGCCGGCCTCCATGTGCCGGGCTCAGGACCTTGGGAATGAATGGCGCCCGCCCGCCCGCTCGGCCGGCCTGCCTGTGCTTCGTCTTTGAAGCCAGCCAGGAATGCGAGGCCTCTCTTCTTCTTTTTTTTTTTCTTCTCTAGCTCTAAACGTGAAATATTCCCTCCGCTGCTCTCATTGTGCACGACAGACGTCATCAGCCAGCCAATGGCTGGCTTGCGGAGGCAGGGAGGGAGGTCGGGGATGGAGGGAGGGATGGAGGGTGCACTCTGTGGAAGTCTTCCTTCCCTCTCCTAATGGTTGCTTGTTTGCTTGGCGCTGACGCCTACTGGAAGAAAGTTGTTGTGAAAGCAGAATGGACATTTTGGATTGTTGTCTTTTGGAGGCCACGTGGATGTTGTGGAGTTGAGCTGAGCCCAGATGAGAAGTTGGGGTGAGTTTTCCTTTCTGGAGGCTCTTCGCCACTCTTGTGATCTGGTTTGCGTGTGGGGGTGTTTGCCCGTTTTTCTGCCTCACCCCCACTTCACTCTCCCTCCCTGTACTTTGTCCCCTCCATCACTTCCACTTGAGCGCCTCACTCTCTCTCGTTATTTCTCTGTGTGCGTCTGCACTCCGAAAGGTCCTCATAAGGTCACAAAATCCTTTCAAATCCTCCAAATCTTTCAAAATGTAAGTTTAGGGATTTGGCTTTTTATGTGTATACAAAAAACACCACTAAAGATCATCTTTTGACTTTTCTTTTCTTGATATTGCATGTTTTTTTTTCATTTCCATTTCAATGTAGTTGCATGTGAAAATTTTTCAGTTACATATTTATTATGAGAGCAAGATATTTAAAGTTTATTGGCTGGGGGCTCACCACATTAAAACAACATAACAACGACAAATAAACAAACAAACCAATCAAACATGTCAAAATATAAATGTAGGATTTCTCTTAACAGAACATTTGCCGCTTTTTTGTGTCATTTGTCGTTCCACTAGTAACCGAAGGGTCATCTGTTCAAATCCATGTCATGTGTCATTGTGCCCACGGGCAAGGCACATCACACGCATTGCCTCCATTGCCGCTCACACTGGTGCGAATGTTTGTTGGTGGTCGGAGGGGCCGTAGGCGCACCCTGGCAGCACAAACCTCTGTCAGCCTGCCCCAGTGCAGCTGAGGATCTTTACGGCCCCTGTAAGTGCTTTGTGTGTGAAAGCAAAATAAAAAAAGTTAATTAATTTCCATCTCCAAGCACTTTTCCCCCAAATTTGACCAGGCTATGAATAATGAGATTTCTTTGAAACTACGTATCGTTGTGTCAATCCATTTAATGTTTCTATAAGTTTGGGTTCGGAATCACAGACTTTATAAACTTGTATTGTGTGGACATTGCTGTAAAGAAGGTCACTTGACCTTCAGTGCTTCTCAATTATCAACTCTCCACCGTGTCTGTAAAATTGTTAAGTACACCTGTGCAGAGGAGCGAACACTCTCTGACAAATGAAAGCACCACTGCCACCTACTGTAGTGGATGTGCTATTACTCTTTTATTTTTATATATTACTTCTAATAAGGCAAAAACAAAAAAAGATCCCTGGGGTCCCACCCACCCTCCGGCATCGTACCGAGCCCCTCCTGCCTCGCCTATTTGAGACAGACATAACACCAACACAATAATGTGGTAGATCAGTGATGTTCATGTTTTCTTCTTGTTAGCATGTAGCATAACATGACAAGTTGAAGCTAATGAAGCTTTTGGTGGTTTTATTGGCAATGTTTACTTGTGAGTTGGACGCCATCTTGTTGACAAGCACACTGGTCGTGACACACAACAGTTATGACTCCGGCATGAACCCGCTCGTTAACTTGCATGTTTCTTTTCGGGTTTTAACACAGCTAAAGGCATGTTTGTTGACCTGACCTGCTTCTTGTGGTTTTGTATCGCTGGATTCCAAGTGAAAATACAGGTGACGAGAATTCGAGGGCAACAATGCCTCCTAACGAGGTATTAGGCGTCACATGAATGTTGTTCTCGTGCGCTGTCGTTCCTTGGAATTCCTTAAATGTTTTCACGTGTGTGCCGCAACGTGCTTAGCCGACCTGGAGGCCTAATTAGAGGCCCGCTTGATGGAGGGAGGTGATTAACACTTCTGACCTTCACAAGCAACGTTAAATATGATGATAATGATGATTCATAATGCACTTGTTTTCTATGCAAGGTTTGCATGCCAATTAAATTTCAGTCTAACATCTGGTGTGTGTTTTTGTTTTCTCCTGCAGGTACTTGTGAACAAACTATTCCTAGAGGATTTGAATCAGGCAGGAGGTGTGAAAATGACCTAATTAGTGACCCGATGCTGGTGCAAATGTGTGGTCGGAAGTTTCCCCAGTGGCAAGGCGGACGCACGCATCGATGCACTTCCAAGTAAAGCTGCCCTCGTTCATCCTCCACACCTGCAGGCTTATTCCATGGATTCCTACAGCTTCCACTTTGAGAGAATGAGCAACGCGGACCTGCATCCTCTGAGCATGCCCGTCAGCCAGCTCTCGCCAGCCAAGTCCAACAGCAGCATCACGGAACAACTTGCCCACCACCAACACGGCAAAGGAGACTCAGCCTACAGCTCCTTCTCCGGGGGGTCCACTGCACCGGACTACCCGCCTTCACTTCCCTTTCCAGAAGACCTACAGTCAAGCTCTTTCAGCCACTATGCTGACCTCAAGTATTTAAAGTCCTTTTGTCATCCCAGCCAGGTTCTACAGTCTAACGCAAAGACCATGGACCAGTTGTATCGTTCTATGGAGGTGATCTCGCAGAACTATCGCAATAGTACCCAAACCCAGAGTGGCAACTGCAGTTTCCATACCAATGCCAAAACAATCTCAAAGGTGCCTCTTCGGGCTCCATCCCAAGACGATTACCCTCCCTTTGCTCCTCCTCCAGTCCCAGCAAGGCAGGATAGTTTCACGGCTACTAAAAACTTAGAAAACAGAAAGACCCAAAGCGGGACTGACTCCCAGCAACCCAGATCCCACAATCATCACCATCCACGCCCACATGGAGTCAACGTCCCCCAAATGGGGATGGCTAAGCCAGAGTCAAGCACCTCTGTCATTAGTACCGAAGGAGTGTTCTCAGACCGGAGGGCAGTGCCAGCAAGCGAGATCCTGCAGCTGCCAAGCTACCGCTCTCCCGTTCACTCTTATGAACAAAGCAGGGCGTCCATCAACCCGCCCAATCTTTTCATCACAGACAGCAAAGCGCATAAGGCATTAAACTTCCTGAGACCCTCCAAAGGCACAAGCCAGTCTGAGCACCTGCAGCCCCGACAGCTACCGAGCGGGGGTGGATTCAATGGAGAGGATTATGCCAAGCCCGATGGCATCAGCGGTGAATTTGAGAATCCTCGAAAGAGGGCACATTCCGCTTATGATTGGATCGGTTCAGAGCCAGCCCATGTTTCCAGTCCTTGGAATGCGGGTCAGACAGGCTTTATCAACAGCAGCATCCAACATAAGGGTCACTTCTACTTTGTCACAGGAGTGTCGTCCAAGCACTCTGAAGCCAGAATGAGAACGCACTCGGCATCTGTGAGTGGGTCTGAAGCTGCCAGTGATTGCTCCACTGTGTTGGAAAGACCTCCAACCAAAGAGAGAGAAAGATGTCACAGCACAATGGAAAATTTATTTATACCCATAAAAGAGGTCCTGGATGAAAGAACCACCCACAGCAAGGACCTCATCCCAAGAGGTTGCAATCAGGAGAATCACAAACCCGCCCCCTTTTTAAATCAGAGTTTGGATTCCTTGGAAGAAATTGACAGTCGAGAGATTGGACGCCACACCAACGCCAATCCTATATTTTACTGCGGCCCTGAGAAAAACTCCCCTCATTCAACTTTACAAACAAAGGAAGTGCCTTCACTGAGCAGCAATGAACCAAGCAACCAGTTGAAGCGAGAGGAGCAGGCAAAGAGGGGCAAAAGGCAACCACTGACAGATGTAGCCAGTGATAGGATCAACAAAGAAACCACTCCACTTCTCTACCATCTCACTGAAGCTAACAGGACTAAAAAAGAAGCTGCTCATAACAAAGCATCTGTTAGAGATGCGTCTATAAAGAACGTGAGACCTCCACAAGGGGACGCCACCAAGAATGATTCTGTTGCCTGCAACACCCTGGATGACTCCTACAAAAAGTACTACAAAGAGAGGCTGAAGGACGCCCAGTCAAAAGTCCTGAAGGAAACGTCCTTTAAAAGAAGGGATCTGCAACTGGCATCAACGCATCACACCAGGCCAAAACCTGAGCTCACACCTACAGCCATTCACTCCTTCTCCTCGTCACAAGATTCTGAGACTTCCACAGACACCCTCACCCTGTCTGTGGCTTCCGAGGACACGGAAAGAGGGAGCGTAGTTGAAGAGGTGCGGCACAGTCCGAAGCAGATCAACATAGAGACCGAAATAGAAAATGGAAGGTCTTCATACGTGGCTCAGCCCCAGGTAGCGTCACGAATTGGGGGGCGAAAACGGCTGACTCCAGAGCAGAAAAAGTTGTGCTACTCTGAACCGGAGAAGCTCAACCAGCTTGGTGGCGGCCCCAGCCACTTGGCTTGTCGCTCCTTTAGCAACGATAGCGACGGGCTGTTTGCAGTGGACACTGAGTGGCAGGATCACGTGCAAGCTGGAGACCAGGGACTGGTGGCAGCACGGAGGAAGTTGTTTGAGTCTCGGGGTCGGGCCCTCTCGGCCTCAAGCGCATCAAGGACAAACCTGAAGCACTTGCAACACAAGGCACTGGTGGCATACATGGAACGCAAGACAGGCCACAAGGTGGCGGAACCCCAACAACCGAGTCCTCAGCTGCCAATACCCCCCAGGCAGAGGCACTCTCTGGGAGAGAAACCATTTGACTGGGGTCCTAGGCCTTTATCGGCAAGTACTGAGGGTAATCACCTCAAAAAGAAAGTCAACAGACCCCAGTCTGCAGGACGCATCCTTGATTCCTCCACCAGCTCCGTCAGGTATGACTGAAGACAGAGTAGAAAGCAGTTGAGTTCTGGTTTTGGTTTGACGTGATCCTTTCATGTTTTACAACGTAGGTATGCCCAGTTCTTCTCGGACCAACCAAACCAACTCGGATGGAAGGAAAGACAATGTACATCCCATGGCAAGTGTGCATCTGTGGAGAGTCTCTTGGATCAATCAGAAGAACCTACGGTTTTCAGGAACAGATCCACATCCACACCACATGCATTTCAGGTAAGTCGGATTATTTCAGGTTTTTTTTCCTAGGAAACTTGGATACAACTTGTTTTCTTTCCTCTCTGGTCTACAGGCACAGCACTATGATCCAGTTAATTCCTCTGAAATCTGCAGGTATGTACCAGCGCTCCAGTCAAATGTCTGCCGTTATGAGGTCAAGAGAGATTTTTGTGCACACTGCAGCAAAACAATATTCTTTTCAAATGAATAATTCTGAAAAACTTGGCTTGTTACTGCTGTGTGAATAAGTTAACCCAATCACATCCCTTATTTACTTCATGTCACTTCTAGTATCCAGAATAGTGTGAGCGCTGCAGTGAGCTCAACGCCTGAGGCCCAGCAGCAAATCAGTGTCATAGGCCAGAGGGGGAAGTCCATGGAAGAACTGGGAGCATCCAAGTTAATGAAGATGCTTGCTCTGAGTAAGAGTTCTGAGCAGCTGGATCAAGCGTGCCGAGACGTGAGGAGCGCTTCGTTCTTGGCTGAGGTCAAGGAAACTCGGGGGATGGAGAATGTGTTGAATCCAGCGCAAAATCAAACAGACATTTCTGACCTGAAGGGACAGACACAGAAAAAGTCCAGCTTGAAACAGAACTCTGACGTAGCGCCAGTGGATGGGGAGGATATTGGACTTAAGCCCACAACAGGAAGAAGAACCTTGAGTAGATCCCACTCCCCGACTTCTTGTTCGTCCTCCAAGGGCAAAAGGCAATCTTCTGGATCTCGCAGTCCTCCTACGGATAAGTTCCTATCTAGCAAACCTCCCGTCGAGGCGCCTTCTCACCCGCATTCCCCTGGAGGCCAAGAGACCAGTGAGAGGGAGGCAAGGTCTAGCCTGTCTTTCACCACGCAGATAAAACAACCGAGCTCCAGGTGAGGTTTGACAAACTTTTTCTACAGCTTCAGAAAACAACCCTTGACCAGCGCTAAACATTAATGACCCTCTAGTTGGTGTTCTGTTTGCGTAATCTGATCCCGGCATTCAAATACAAGCCAGTGGGGATCGTAGTGAACCTGTTTTAGTTGGGCAGCCATGTGGTCTTCCTCACAACATACAGGCTTGGAGTTCATATTTCCAACATGAACTTCTTGTATGGAGTTGACATCCGGGCTTACTTCCACATTCCACTTTTGCCACTCTTGACGTTTACTCTTTGTGACTTCTACCATGAGCTTTTCAGGAGTCACGTAATGGTCTACTTCCTGTTTCTTCCTTCCAGGACTGTCCGCAGTTCTTCCGAACAGACGGCGGTTGAACCAGGCAAAGATGTCCTACCACCTGCCCACGAAGTGTCCCTGAGCTGCGGCGTGACCACAGATCCGTCCTTGTGGATTCTCCCTCCAGAGCAGGAGCAGTCCAAACTGGACGTGCAGACTCCGGACTCTGTTTTCGATGAGCCTGCCGTTTTGAGCGAAACATCAGTGTCACCCTGCATATCGATTTCCGATCAGCAGGTTGCCGAGGAGCAACATTCCAAAACGGAATCCGTGGAAGAGGTAGAAAGGGCAAGTTTGTCGAGTCCCGCCAAGAGACCGACGTGGGAGGAACTGGTTGAAGCCGTGGTTAATGCGGACAGGTCGCTGGCCCCCGCGCTCTATCCGTTAACCAATCGTAAGACGGCGCTGATGCTGATGGAGCAGCTGCTGTCTGAAGACACGCTACTGATGGAGGAGCACTACAAGAAGAAACAGGAACAGCAGGAGGAAGCTGCGCAAAGGTCAGGAACCTGCAACCCAAATATTTGCAAATAATACAAATTTGAAATCATGTTCAGTGCTTTCGCTTCTAGCTGTTTTGTTTTTTATGGACAGTGGTGGTCCCTCGCTATGTCGCCGTTCACTTATTGTGTATTTTAATTTGTGACTATAACTTTATCTACTGCAGGTTTACATCACTATTTTTCTTCCTTCTGCCAGCAAAAAAATTACTTTTTTTTTGTTTTACAAAAAGACGAAACCATGAAGATAATAAGCTCGTCGCCCCCAAATCCCCCAAAGTCTCCCTTCCCTCATCGTGCGTGTGATCGGTAATAGTCGAGCGTGAAGATTGTTGAAATGTGCCGTTCTGTTACTCAGCGTGCGGGCAGTTAAAAGGAAATGTAGCGTTCCAATTGGACGTTAATATGAGAGCATCAGGCTCTTCAGGCACGGCCACGATCTTTTTACAGCTGTATCTTAAAAAAAAAAGCTTACATTAACTAGACCCTCATGTCGTATTGTGACAAATTTACAATCCTGGCGGAGGAATTCGCTTTTGAAATCCTTGTTGTGGAAAGGAAAGTACTGAAGCAGGTGGCCTAAACTAAATTGAGATGGATGTCCTGCTTCCCTCTTAACTGGCCTACTGACAATCGACACGTCATGTAAGTCACATTATTATAAAAAATGCAGCCTTTTTGTTTATTTATTCTTTAATTTGCATTTTGGAAGTTGAATTCATTAATTGTAACAAGTGTTTAGAAGAATGAAACCGTGTGGGGTCCGTAATGGCTTAATAGAGGCGTAAATCCCTTGCCACAATTTTTTTTTTCCTACGACCTCTACTTCGCGGAAAATCGCCGAACATCACCCGCAAAAATTGAGGGAACACTGTACTTTACATGACGCATGTCCGCGGTCCTGTTTTAACTGCTGAGTGTGAGACAATAATCGCACTCCAAAGGCCTTCCAATAAGCATTTGCACTCGTGTATCGTGTTTCTCTATGAAACACAATCGTGGTTGGAGAAGGTGGCGTCATGTTACCTCACCTTGCATCACATGCTGTGGCACACCTGCATATCTGCTTACTGCGGGACTTGCACTAAGGTTTCTGCAAACGCAAGTGCGCGCACACACACACACACACACACACACACACACACACGAGAGCGAGCAAACGCATAATTGTAGATAAGAGTGAGGAATGCACAAGTCAGTCTGACCTCTTGGTTGTTTTACAGTTGCGAGAGCGAGCCACCTCCGTCACCTGACGGCCTCGCCGATGCAAACGGCACAGTCGACCTGGCTGACAAGAAGGTAAATATCAAGTCACAACAGACCACGAGACCACAAAAATATTTACTTGGTAAGAGTGAATAAATAAGTTGTTTCAACAGATATGTGTCTATCTGCTGATTGGATCGGTTATCTTTTTTTTTTTTTTAAACTCACTCGCAGATCTGGGATTGGTTTCAAAATCCTGATTTATTCAAGCAGTGCTTCTAAACCTTATTAGAGGTTCACAAGCGCACCAGTTTCCTATGCGCATTCATCAAACCTTCATGTATTGAAAAATACTGTCTGATTGTTTTATTTTCAACATAGGACACTGACTCCCATCATTCAACTCGACTCGATATTTAGAGAGCCCTGTAAAACAACCACCGAAGTTTTCTTAATTTAAGATGCCCCAGAATTGAACCCTGTGGAACACCATCCATTCTGTTATACACACCATTTCATATTTCACATATTCACACACAACCACTTTACGTTTTTTGTTCAACATAGTATGAAAGGATTACAATAGTAAAGAAATTGCACGATGTACCATCACAACAGTCGCAAGTCGACTAAGCGCACCAAATTCCCTGCAGCCAATGGTTATTTTAGTTAACGAAAACTAATGAAAAAACGAAAACTGAAATTCAAAAGACAATTTCATTAACGAAATTAAAAAAAAAACGAAAATGCTTTTGAAAAAACAAAAACTAACTGAAACTCCATTTTATGTTTACAAAACTAACTATAATTATAGCGAAAATGTCCTTCGTTTTCGTCTTTGGTAATTAATTTAACTCATGAGCGTTTGGGGATGATTTTAAAATAATAAGGACGTTTGAAAGTGTGTCACACAGAAGTGACGTCATCTAGCAGCAGCCAATAGAAAAGCACTTTCAGATGATGTCGCTCTGAGGCGACAATGAAATGCAACGCTAGGTAAGAAATGAGTTACTTTCCTCATTTAACCATGTTGTTTATCAAATATTTTGCACAAGCAGTGGTGGCAAATCCAGGTTCAGAAAGTAAAAAAAAAACACAGTTGGGCTTTAACCCCAGGTGCTAGCTAGCTAGCTCCCTGGCTAACTCCCATGGTGCTCGTTTACCTGCTAGGGCGCTAGCTAGCTAGCTAGCATCAATGGCTAAAGCCAAACTGTGGCAGGGTTTTACTTTCTGGACTTGGATTTGCCACCTGTGCGCACAAGTAATAAACATTAAAAAAAAATGAAAACTAATACTGAAATTGACTAAAACTAAGCTTTTTTTTTTTTTAAAGAACTAAAAATAATAAAAACTAACAGAACCACCCTGAAAACTAATTAAAACCAACTAAATTTAAAACACAAAATAAAAACTAACATGAAAATTCCAAAACTATAATAACCCTGCTGCAGCCAATAACGGTTAAGCGGGGCATATCATCACCAATCCTTTGAGTCAGGTGTGTGTCTTGACCTCCTCTGAGCCCCTGAGACTGACTCACCCAACCCCTGGGCTTCCATCCAACCCATCTTAAGAATGGCTGATATGTTGACAAATGTGCCAATGACAACCTTTTGAAGTGATGGTGAAGATTGTTGCATTTGGACCCGCCCGCAGAGCATCCTGGTGCGCTATATCGAGGAGCGTCTGCGCTCGCTGGAGGGGACGCGGGACGTCCTTCAGGCGGAGACGCAGGACAACGCGGCCCACGGACTTGCTCTGGAGGCGCTGGTCCGCGAGCGCTGTCCGCCGTTGGAGCTGGAGAGGTACAACCTGTTCATCGGAGACCTGGAGAGGGTCATCAACCTGCTCCTCTGCCTCTCGGCCCGGCTGGCCAGGGTCCAGAACGCTCTCAGCGCCGCGGGCCACGACACCGACGCTGACGACAAGGTGACCACTGTCTGCGACTGTGTGTGTGTGTAAAAAAAAAAAAAATATATATATATATATATATATATATATATATATATATATATATACTGACTGTATAGGAGAGTGAACATTTGATTTGCCTTCAGGAATATGCAAATAAATCATCAAATCACTATGCATTATTTATTTATTTTATTCATTGTGAAGTTATAACAGTAGAAATATAGGATTTGTTCATTTATTTGAATCCTGAATCAACAAAATCTAATTCAAGCTCACTAATAAAATCACCATCGGAGAAAATAATAATACTCACTTACTCACTCATCCCTAATCAAAATTATAAAATGATGTTAATGATGATAATACCTATAATAAGACTTAGTAGGACTTCGAGCAATGTTAACACAATAATAAATAAAAAATTACAGACGCAATTGACTAATTTAGAAATAATCAAATGTTTTTCCCAAAATGAAAAAAATTCCATTTGGATTTGCTGGAGCTTTTTATTACCTTTTATTTTTTGTTAGGATTTTTTTTTTAAACCATCTTTACTTTTGTTCAAAATAACTTTACAAGAAAAAAAATGTAAGTGCTGTATTAATATAATATGGTATAATGATTTGAATCCCAACACTCATTCACTGCCATAAATTCATTTAAAAATATATAAAAAATTAGGGGCGACAGACAATAATTTTTTAAAATTGTAATTAATCATATGACTTCACTAGTTAACTCACGATTAATCGCAAATTTTATATCTGTTCTAAATGTACAATGAAAAAAATTCAAGGTTTTCCTATTCTTGTTAACAAAAGTGGCATTTTTTTAAAATAAAAATAGTTCAAATGATTTTTCGACGTTTTTAGCCGTCAATGGCAGTGAATGAGTTAAAAAAAAAAAGAAGAAAAGATAAAAAATTTGGAACATCAGGCGGTTAAAATTTTAATCGTAATTAATCGCATTACTTTAATAGTTAACTCACGATTAATCACAAATTTTATATCTGTTCTAAATGTACAATAACAAAATCTAGCTTTTCATACTCTTTTTAACAAAAGAGGGGAAAAAATTTAAACTAACAGAAATAGTTCAAATGGATTTTTGACGTTTTTAGCCGTCAATGGCAGTGAATGAGTTAATCTAATAGACGTCTGTCTTTTTATGATCTTAAAGTTTCAAACTAGCGGCCTGACTTGTGTGTCTTGATACTGTGCACAAACTGGAGGCCTCCTCAATCATGAGCTCTTCCTCATCGTTGAAATATTCTGATATTGTCAGATCATTGTCATGATATTGTCTTCTATATTCCTCTGGAGTTGTTTTTCATATTTCCCAACAACGTAGCCTACGTCAACGGCCAGAATGCAAATTCCGACTGAAGCGTCGGCCTGCAAGCGAGAGTTTGCATGTGCAGCCATGACGCGCTCTCGTTCTGCCGTTGTCATGTTGACTTTGGAAGAGCAAACATGCCTGCGAGGTGAAGGCCGGCCACTTTTGCCTTCTCGGTTCTCATGCCCAATGCAAGAAATGCCAACTTCTTGCTTCTTGGCTTTATCTTGTGTCCAAATGGACGACGTCATGTTCTGTCTGCCGTCATCCCGGTCGACGTGTTGTATTGCGGGCATCGTTTCCACACGGGAATGCGTTGTGAACCCGCCGCCGTTATCAGTATCCCGACACGCCCTCACCGAAACTCGGGAGGTTTCGATGACGTTCGCGCCGAGCCTGCCCTCTGTTGAAACAAGGCAACATTGCATGCGCCTCCCTCGCAAACACTTAACCTCTCCCTGACGACACAGGCAACTGCTCCCTCCGCAAGATCTTTTTTTTTTCTCGCTAAGCAACGTGCCTATTCATAAAGTCAGCAGGCACAGATCACCTTAAGTAACATTTGACTTATTTCAACAAACGCATTATTTTATTTGTACTTTTGCAAAAAAAATTATGAACCTGATATGAAAAGTGGTTTGTGTGTGTTTGATGATCTAACATCTGAATACAGTTATGTAACATGAGTTGATGGTGGTGTACATGCTAAGATGCAAAGGTGTTGCTGCTTAACGATCTTCTCCATTTTGAGTGATTTGCCGCCATCTTGTGGCATCTATATGCAACAGCATATGATGTATCGCCCGCACTCTTGTGACCGTTTGACGACCAGGAACTAGAAATGAGAAATTAGAGGAATAGAAGATTGAAGTAAAATTCTAAATTGGGATATATAGGTCTTACTTTCAAATTATCTGTCAGGTTTTTTTTTTTTTTGGGTGGGGGCATGTTGTGTATCAAAAGTACTCAAAGAGTTTTAGCACTCGTACTGCTATCAGTCTGAAAAAAAGTGGTATCGAACATCTCTAATTGGAAGTGTGACCACTTCTTATTAATTTGTTTCTTATTTTAACGTGTATTTAATCATTACTTCACAATAATTACCAATTATTGAATACAATTGTTTCGTCTACTCTATTTTCCATTTACTGTAAATTATATATTTCTTATTAATATTTGTATTTTGGATTTACTGTAAATTTATTTTATTATATTTTTAATTTAATGTATTTACTAAATTTAATTACATTTATTTTTCCCATTTACTGTAAATTGTTTGTTTTATTTATTATATTTTTTTCCATTAAAAAATATTTGAAAAATATTCTCTTTTTGAAAATTTTTCAAATAAACAATTTTTTTTAAAAAAAAGGAAAGAAAAAAATATAAATAAAACAATAGTAAATGGGAAAAATGAATTCATTTTCCCATTTACTCTAAATGTTGTTGTTTTATTTATTATATTTTTTTCAGTTAAAAAAAAAGTTTCTATTTGAAACATTTTCTCTTTTTTGATTTTTTTTCAAATCTAATTTTTTTTGTTTTTATTTGAAAAATGTTCTCTCTTTTTTTGATTTTTTTTTCAAATAAAAAGGAAAACAAATATAATAAATAAAACAAACAACTTACAGTGAATGGGAAAAATAAATTTAATTCAATTTAGTAAAAACACACAAAAAAGACAAAGAATCTGACCAACAGTCTTTACCACAGATGATCTCGATAAGAGAAATACCATACAATGTAGAAAATAATAATAATAATAATATTAAAAAAACGTACCCCCCCCCAAAAAAACAAAACAATTTACCATAAATGAAATGTATGTAAATGCGCAGTGTGCCAGATTACAGAACAGAATGGAGAATTTAGCCAAAATCAAGTCAAGGGCAAACAAAATCAAGCCATTCACCCATGCTACATTCCGCGTAGCATCCAGCGCTAACGTGGTCCTGGTCTGCATCTGTTTGTGTTTGTGCGTGTTAGCAATCACTGGACAGCCGTCACCGTCTGCTGTGCAAGCAGCGGGAGGACGCCAAAGACCTGAAGGACAACCTGGACCGACGGGAGAGCCTGGTGTCCACCTTCCTGTCCCGCCAGCTGAGCGCCGAGCAGCTGCACGACTACCGGCGCTTCGTGCAGACCAAGGCCTCGCTGCTCATCCGCCGCAAGGACCTGGAGGAGAAGACCAGGCTCGGCGAGGAGCAACTGGAGGCCCTTTCCAAAACGCTACGTCTCTGAGGGCGGACATTTTGTTTGGGTGGCGCGTCGGTTTCAACCGCTTCGGACCGCCTCGCTAATCGCACCTGACTTGCTGACACTTTTGAGTGCCGCTGTGCCTTGATTTCAGCAGCGTCGTAGCTAGCTTGAGTTCAGCTGCAGTTCCCTGCTCTGTCTACAGGGGGAGCTCAAAGCTGAAAGACGGACTCACATGCCGCAATTAACCGATTCAGTCAACTTTTATCCCACAAACCGCTCACAATCCCCGCCCTCTTTCTACTGGCCCCGCCCCCTGACTCACTCATCCAATCACAAATCACCTTCATGGTCTCACGCACGGTCGGAACTTCTTGCAACAATCACGTAGTGGCGTCAAAATGAATTGATTGCTGTAATCGACAGCTAATCGGCAACTTGTAATAATTGAATAATTATTTTGAGCCAAGTAAAGCAGACTGATTGTTTAATCGAAATAAGACATTTGCAAAGATCTATTTTTACTGTGGAAAACGATCAGTAACTGAATCACTTTCAAAATCGGTTTATTTAAACGATAACTGGTTAGTGAACAGTAATCGAGAGAACATGTTTTTTTGTAGCCGAATTAATTGATTAAATAATCGATAGAATAGTCGATTCTGAAAGTAATCGATAGTTAAAAGTAAACAATTGAGTCAAAATAGGGAAAAACTACTCCAGCACTAACTAGTGAGCAACTTTTCGAATCATATAATAATCTTTATAGAATAAATAAAATTGTACCGCTAAGTGAAATTATGTTAAACAAACTTTGTTTATACTCTTGTAACTGCACAATTGGCTTATTTTCCTCGTTTGGTTCGCAAAAATTAAAACTTTGTGTAAGGTCATGTGACTATGTGGCTCCGTGTGATTGGTCGATTCGAGTAGTTCTGGATTGGCCAAACGGATCACGTGACAGGAAGTATCACTTGGAAACCAAAATAGGGACGCAGAATGCTGTATGTTTTACGGCTTCATTCGAAAAAAAAAAAAAAAAAAAACGGACACGGGTTGCGCAATAATCGATCGGCGGTTGTGTTTGGTAAATCTTGAAGTTGCGACCGTCTGCCGCGAGGCCTCGAAGGAACGTGGATGTGATTGGACGTATGACTGGTCCCCCGCCGTCCAACCTCTCAATGTCACCAGGAAGTTGTAAAATAAACCAGACTGTTGATCTGAAAGCTTTAAGCGGCCGAAGAGACTCGCGAGCAGATCAAGGCACGGAAAACCAAAAGGTGAACACTAACTTAAAAAAGAAAAGAAAAAAGCACTTTGAAACAAATGCACATTTCTTCATTTTAAAATCAAACAGCCTTACTCCATCCAGCGACAACAACTTTCTCTTCACTTCCTGTGAACAATTACTGTCATATCGTTTGCTTTTTCAAGGTACGTTCAGGACCGCCACGATTTCAAGTGGAACCCCTGAAGTTGAACACAAATGGTTTCCTTTTCGACGCCAGCATTGGTACCCTTCTACCACATCACACACTATTAGGGCTTCAAGTATGGTGCTTGGTTTTGTTTTGACAATTTTGGTTGGATTAAAAATTGTAAACAGTATCTTGCTCAAAGATACTTCCACGTGGTCTTAAATGCCATGGGATCGAAACCACAACTTCTGGGTTGGGAGACGACCACTTTATCACTGAGCCACACCGAGAATGTTCCAACTTCTGGGGTTCCATTCAGATCAAAGTTGAACGTCAGTGGTTGCACTCTAATGAATGTTCAGTTTCCAAAGTTCCACTCTAAGGAATGAGATTGTGTGCACCCGCTGTCCATTGGTTACTTGTTACTTGAACTCACAAAATTCCATCATTATTGCTGTTCAAATCTGGTTTTAACTTTCATGAATGTTCGATTTGTGCAAGCAAGCGATGTTGTTCAACATGAATGATGAACGTGTGCGGTGTTTGTGTGTAAAAGTTTTTGCTGTGCTAGTTTTTTAACAATATTCATGTTTTCGTCATGAATGAATGCGAGCTCTGATCGTCGCTCAGGAAATGACCTGAGAAGCGAGCAGCCACATCGGATGTGTGCTGTGGACTTTTGATTTTGTATAATATATTTATGTTTTCAGTCAAGCTTGTGGTTGAAGCCACAAAACGGATTCAGATCACCCCTCCATTTATTTTCTCAGTGGCGGCCCATATAAACTCTTCTTTTTTTCCTTATTCAAGTTGTTTGTTGTGACTAGACCTTTCTTCACGGATCGGAGACTGTTCACATACGATTTGATGACGTCACATTGGTTTGTTTGTTTCTCCCCACCCCAGCTGAGTAACACGTGCCTGTTTGGAGTTGTAAATTCCACTTCGTTTGTCTTACTGTCAATAAATTAAGAACATTCCTCTTTAAATGACACTAATAATTGTCACGTGATATTTGCCCTTTTTTCTACTGTAAAAAAAAAGGTAAAGAGTTGAAGCCCTTGGACGATAATTGCGGTGTTTTGCGCCCTCTGGTGGAACTTCAACGCACAAACTCAGAATCTAAACATAAGGCAAAGAGTTGGAACACTACACGTTATTTGAAAAATAAAAGTTGTAAATATGATGAAATATTTAATATAAAGTAAATGAGTCTTATTCTTCATATAATACTTTCATATAAAAAAACAATATGATAATAGCGATTTATACTACACTGATTTAAAAAAAATTACGTTCAAAATCATGAATATATACAGTAAGAATGATTGTAATATTTTGTTATAATTACGCAAATTTCCATGGATTATTAATTCAACAAAATGTTTATTATTGTCAAATTCTTCTTGTCATGAGATTGTGTGTGTGTGTACCAAATGAAGTCTCCAGTGAAGGCAGCACTCACGAAGTCTAAACAAACGACATCTTTGTCTCACTAATTGCGCACTAATCAGGGTGAGTGACGTCAAACCAAAAGTGAAAAGACAAAGAAGAGTCAGAGGACCCTTACTGACAGAAAATTATTTAGTATTTCATGTACAGTGTTTATTCAGTTTTGAAATATGCATTTGATATTTACATATAAACAAATAAAAATACAGAGAAATATTGGACATTAAATTATTTGTTAAATGTTGATCACAGTCCATCTCATCAACCCTTTAATGCAGATATAAAACAAAAACAATACAGTGTTGTATTGGGTTAACGATCCTAATTTGGATCATCACCTTCATAGGTAGTTTTTATATCGATTATGATTTTTTGCTCATCCCATGCCCCAACAAGATGGCGATCATCCGTTTCATTTCTCATCATCTCTTACATGGCGATGCCTTCAGGGGCAGTGAATAATTGTCAAAAACGGCGAGACGATGCCTTCAGGGACAGTGAGTAATTGTCAGATACCTTGTGGAGAAGCATGTGAATCACTTCTGAATCACGTTCACATGCAACTCAAGCAACATATCCGCAGACCTCAGCCAAGACACCAAAAAAGTTGTTAGCAGTCTACTTCCTGCTTCCAGGAGAATAATAAACAAATGATTATGATTGACTTTTGTTAATACTTAAAACTACATTAGCTCTTGACTTGCTTGCTAGTGTATCGATACTGTACCACAATGATACAATACATTTCTGTATGAATAATAATTGGGTCTGCAGTGACTTCTTTAGATTCACTTCGACATAGTTCATTGGCACAAAGATGCCACAAGATGGCGCCAAATTCAAATTTGTGATTGCTGACTCCGCCTGAGTATGCTGCATTTCATTTCTTGACTTTGTCCATGCCAACTTGGAAGCAATTACGCAAACGCGTCTGAAGCGAGTCGTTGCCGAAAGGCGGAGTCATGTCGTTGGTCCTGGGGCTCTTCCCCCAGCGAGTAGAAAGCGGGCCTTTGCTTGTGCTTCCGCCGTTGGGCCGACAGGTGCGGTTGGAAGAGGCGACTTATGGAGTGCAGACCCTTAGACAGCTCCGGGACGTTTTCAGCATCCTCCGACCTTTCAGGACTTTGTTGCGATTTGGGTTCTCCGAGCATCTCTCTGAGGCTCTGCGCGGTGTCCTGGTGCAGGTAGTGGTACGCCCGTTTACCGCCGTTGTCTCGGACCGTCACATCTGCGCCGTACTCGCCCACCAGCATGGCCACCACGTAGTCCTGCCGGTGCAGGGCGGCCACGTGTAAGGGTGTGTAGCCGCCGTGCGTCCTGACGTTGACGTCCACGCCTGCGCCGTCCCATCGGGACGTGTCCAAGATCTTCACGAGCATGTCACTGTTGCCGCACTTGGCCGCCCAGTGTAGGGCGGTGAACCCTGACATGAAGTCCTGCTTGTCGGCCAGCTGGTGGTCCCTCAGGAGGAGTCCGTAGACCTGACTCCAGTGGCCCGAGGCGCACTTGACCAACCACTCGTGCTCGGACGGTTCCAGCGGGACCACCGAGGGGCTTCGGGAGTCGTTGGACACCTTGGCGGTCTTCAACTGGCTTTGGAACGGATCTGCTTTGGGGGGCTCGTAAGGGTCTGCTTTCGGTTTGGGGACCTCGGTCCTGTTCGTCGGGGGCATCCGCAGGGGCAAAGCGTACGGTTTGACATCCAGCGTCTGCTTGATTCTCATGTCGGAATATTTGCTTCTTTGTAAGGCGAGCTCGAAAGGAGAAAAATGATCTGTGTGTTCCTGTTCCTGTTTGGCTTGGCTTTGTGAGTCCCCTGCAGGCTCAGGAGGACCCTGCTCCTGCTCACCTGCCTTCAGGCTCGCTTCCTCGCCCTCTCCAGCGTAACTCCTGGAGTCCTGCTGGCCTTTTTGTTTTTGTTCAGGACATCGCTTTGAGTTCACAGCAGTCTCAGGTGGACCTTGCTCCACGTCACCTGTCTGAAGAGTGAATTCCTGTTCCAGTTCAGCATGGCTCCTTACGCCCACTACAGCCTTTTTCAGGCTCTCTTCCTCTTTTGGTTCAGAACAACTTTTGGAGTCCTGCTTATTCGTCTTCCCTTCCTGTTCCTGGCCAGCATTTCTCGTAGGGTTCGCAACAGTCTCAGGTTGACCCTGATCCAGGTGCTCACCTTCCCGTTCCTGTTCACCTACATGACTCTTTACCTCCAAAATAGTCTCAGATACACTGTGTTGCGGCTCACATTGCTGTTCTTGTCCATTAAGTCTTTTTGTGTTCACCAAAGTCTCAAGTTGACCCTGGTCCTGTTCACCTGTCTGCAAGATCTCTTCCTGTTCCCTTCCAGCATAGTTGACGGTCCCAGGCTGTTCCTCCTCCTGCTGCTGCGTCCCTGTCAGGTAGACCTTCTTAAGCAGCACGTACGGGACGCCGTCGTCGCCGCGCCTGACGTAGGCGACGCTGTTGACGAGGCTCTTGAAGAGTTCCCTGTTGCGAGCCTTTTCGTCGCGGTCGGCGCACTCGAGCGCGTCTTGAAAGCTCGCCAGTAGTTTGGCTTTGCTCACGCGACCGCCCTCCGACACAAGCGCGGACACGACGCGCTCGCGGCTCAACGACATTTTCTTCTTCTTCCGGCAAATAAATGAAAGAAAAGACGTTCAGGCTTCCACTCCTGTGGCGCCGTCAGTGCACCTTGACCGGCTCCGCCTCCTCCTCCTCCTGCTGCCAACCTGCGTCTTTGTGTGACGTCATCAGTATGTTTAACTTTTTACATACAAACAGCAACTACGGTACATTTCCCCCTAAGAACTAATAGTCAAAAATGTCACAATTGTGTTAATTGCACCACAGAACTTTTCAGCATATTTTGGTCCAAGTACAGTAAACATACAATATGCATTATAGAAATGGAGTAGCACATAAATTGTTGCTGTTTGTGTATGAAATAAAAAGAGAAATAATGTTTATAAATAAATATGAAAACATATTTCATTAAAAAACTGAAAATAAAAATAACTTTTCAAATGTATTGTTTTTAAAGACTATTTTAATAAAGCATTCAAACATCTATTGAAATAAATAATAGTTATTACAGGGAAGGTTTCAAACTTTAAGACGCACCAATACAAATTCCCTTATTTTCCCCCAACAACAAAACATTAAAAAATAAAAGTGACATTTCAAATGATAATGGCAATATATTACTTTATCAACAAAAAAATATATAAATTAAGCAAATGTTTCCAACGAATCCTTTATCTATGTAAGATGCCTCCAGTCGCTCCACATCACCTGCTCCAACATGAAAGCTGCTGCTTCTTCTAAAAACAACAAAACCTAAACAAAATAGTTCAATGCATGCCTCTTGTCAATCAAAA
This sequence comes from Vanacampus margaritifer, assembly GCF_051991255.1. NCBI lineage: Eukaryota > Metazoa > Chordata > Actinopteri > Syngnathiformes > Syngnathidae > Vanacampus > Vanacampus margaritifer. The sequence continues at coordinate 11,164,734 of NC_135447.1, read as the reverse complement.
CATTGTGCAGGTGTATCTAATAAACCCTGGGGTCGCATTTTGACATTGCTAGTATTTTGCGAAACTAACACATCCTGAATTGTTAATGAAATATCCAGCAGTGCCAGTGACACACATATTTGTGCAGCTCCTGTCGTGGCTTGCAGCAGGCAGCGTCGACTCATCGCATTCTTTTTAAACGACGAGTGGGAAGTTCCTGACAAGACGCCATGTTGGGACGGACCCTGTCAGACCCGCGTACCGTCCAAAGATGTCGAAAGATAATTCCCGTCGTGCACTGCTACGCCAAAGACCAATGAGCAAAACCACTTGAACGAGTTATGTGGTAAATGAAAAACGTGTAAGATTAATTTGTCATTGTTTTGAATGAAGGACTTCAAGACATGTCTCGAGGCGGAATTATATGAGGTGAATTAGGGTCAAAAATTTTGTACGGAAAAAAAAATGAAACTGAAATCTCATGGTTTGATGTTGATTTTCGCAAAATACTGTATAACAAGATCAAATTACAAAACTTTTGACCCTACTTTAACACCATTGTAAGCTCTCGCGAGGATAAGCGGTTCGGATATGGATGTGTGGAAGTAAGTGGGGTGTATTATCTTGAAGCGACGCGAGAGTGACGCCTGCGTGAACCCTCTTGGCTCTGCTTCTTCTTCCTGCTCCAGCCTGCCGCCTGTCCTGACTATACGTGAGCCGAGCGTGAGCAGCATTAGCGAGAGACGAGGGCAGCTGAGCTGAGCACTTCCCCTTTCGCCCCCCGCTTGTCACTTGTCACTTGTCAGCAGCAGCGCACTTTCCGCACCATGGCTGCCACGGACGTGGACGTATTTTCGGTGAGTGAGTCAACACAGCGTCCCTCGCTGGCGTCTTTTTCTCCTTTGGAGCTCCCTAAAAGATAGAAAATAAAACGGAACGGTCGCGGTCGTGATTTACGGAGAACGTTAGCGGGAGTGTGGCGTCAGCCTCTCCCCCGCCTGAGGAGCCTCCAATGTGGGAGCCAAGCTGCTTGTGCCTGTGGTTGTGGAGGGCTCAGCCCACCGCACGATGTAAGCAGGTTTAGCCGAACGAATGACGCCTCTTTCAAGTTATTTTTTTTTTAATTTAAGTTTTGCCTATTAGGCTCGCTCTACTCTCACACCATGTGGGTGTTGTTTTAAAAGACAACACCACAAATTTACTGCATCTGAATCCATGACAAACGTGAGCTAGCTAGCAGGTAAATGCTTCACTTTTGCTCGTGCCTGCTGCTAAACTGAAGTGCATCGTAAAGATGAAGACCTAAACTAACCTAAACCGTAAAGATGCTTCCACATGTCAACATCTACTAGAATCTTTGACTGAAAATGCATTTAATCCTCTTTTTTTTTACTCGTTTTTGGGAGAGAAAAAAAAAACACAAGGACTTGTGTACTGTATCTTGTGCATGTCTCAGTTTGTCATAAAAGACAGGAATGTATGTGAAATATTTCATATAATTGGTGGCAATAAATCAACCGCAGTTGTAATTTGTTTTGTGGCATTAATATCAGGGGAGTTCAAACCACGGTCAGGGGGCTGTTTGTGGACCGCCCACTGTTTGTTACTGGCCTATGGCATATACTACCAAAAAAAAAAGTCATTGATTTGTTAACATATCACATGAATGGCCCTCAAGTATGATCAGCTGACTACAGATTGCTCTTGTTTTGCTTCTGAATGTGGGGAAGGAGTTCAGCTGCTCAGTGGTTGGGCGGATCTATTTTAGTGGGATGCAGGGCTGGCGGCAACCCTGAAACTTAAAAAAGAAAAGAAAAAAATCTTCAACTATTTGCCTTGGCACCTTAGAAAGCCTTGACATAGCAGCTTTTCAAAAATAACTATTATAGAAATTATTATTTTTCGTAACATTACCACTTGGTGATGGTAAAATTGCGACATTATTTTTTATTTTCTTTATTCTGGTAACATTGCAATCTTTCTTCCTTAACAGTTTGCTATCATAACATTCAAAATGTATTCTCGTAACATTATGGCTGAATATTCATGACTGTGACTTTATTCTCGTAGCATTACGACTTGGTTTTTGTAACCTCCTTTGACTATATATTTTTTGTAATATTTACACTTTGTACATTGTGACATTATACTCATAGCATTTTTCCTATAATATAACTTAATTCTTGTCACATTTCAAATTTATTTTCACAACATTTCAACTTTATTCCTTTAATATTGTGACTTTATTCTTGCAATGTTATGTTTTTATTGCAACCCTTGTCTATATTCCCTTAACATTTTGACAGTTCTGGTTGCAACATTTTGTAACACTGCGCTTTTTTTTCATAATTTTTATGACTTAAATATCACAATAGTGCAATGTTATTTTTTTAACATTTCAACTTTATTTTCGCGATATTGGGACTTAATTCTCGTTAGTATGACTTTATTACTTTATAATTATCAATTTGTGTATTTTTTCTCCCTCTTAAAATAACTTTTTTTATCCAACATTTCTTGTAGCATCTCAACTTTATTCTTGTCATTTGGAACTATTTGTATCATTTCAATGTGTCCCTAATAATACTGCTTGTTACTTCTCCGAGGTTTGAATGCATACTTGTGAAGTGGACAGTAGGCAGGAGTGAGTTTGAAGGATAAAGGGATTAGGAGGAAGCTCTGGGCTACTCCTTGTTTGTGCAACACATGCCTATAAAAAAAAAAAAAGAGAAAGGAACTGGATCACAAGCAGTATGTGCTGCTGAGCTTCTACCACACGCACACACACACACACACACACGGTATTACTGCTGACTGGGATTTTGGAATATAAAATTGGGGCATTGATTATGGGGGTAAAAATGCTGAGAATGCAGAGCAGCAGGCCAGCGGTAGCGGCGGGCCGCACAGCTGGGGCCCAACTGACTTCCTGTCTCTTTTTGTGGAACTAAGTGAGACCATATTGAACAAACGGGCGCCGTTGGTGTTCAGGCCACGGCGGCTATTGATATGGCCCTGACATTGGCAAGCATTGGCGTAACTTTGTAGGCCACACGAGGCGATCGATGCAGCCAATTGCCCCGCAGCTGTTGTTTTCGCTCATTGATTGGGGTTGAACGCGGGCCAATCGTTTCAAGAAATCCCCCAGTCGTGTTTGAAAACACAAGCATGTCAAGTTTGCAGTTTTGTAGAAGAAGAATCACGTCAAACAAGGACTTCATGTTGTTGCCTAGTCCTAAAAGCATGTCAATACTGTATAAACGGCTTTTCTTACTAGTCTGTCTACAACCAATGAGTGGATTTTGCTTATCTGTAGAGTAGGATGTGGAGAAAAAAAACCTAATAGCAATTTTGGAATCATATTCCAAATTTAGTTTGAATTGGCATAAAAATCAAAGTCACGGATTTTATTTTTTTCCAAATTGTTCCCCAGTGTAGTTAATGATATCAAAAGTTTTACGAGATCTGCTGTCACACCTAATGATGGTTTTGTTTCACTTTTTTGGTGTAATCTCCCCAGAAAATGTTGAACACAAATTGTATCAGCAAGTTTTCCGTGTTTGACTTGTGGTTTGGTCCACGGAGTGTCTTGAACCAGCCACACACTCTCCGGTCCCCGAGCATATTGTGCCACTGTTATATAAGGAAAATGCCCTGCAACATAGTCACCACCATGTAGGGTGTGCTTACTGATCCCGAAGACCAATTGTCTCTGCCCCCGTTAGGCCTGCATGCAATCTGGAATCATCATCATGAAGTGAACAACTCAAGGCGAGAGACTGCGAGCGGAGTCATGCCATGCCATGCCACAAGATGCTTGCATGCACTCCAATTTGTTTTTATGTGAAGACGCATTCAAGGACTTGATTATTGAAAATGTAAGGGTGAGACGGCATGCAGGATGTAGTGCGTCAACGATGATGTATTGCCGTGCTTATAGTGCCAACATGCCACAAGCGCCTCCAGGCCAGCTTGTCAAAGTCAATGATGTGCTGCTTGTGCATGAAGAACAACATCAGCGCCGCCACCGCTATGTGGATGAGTCAATAATATATGCGCTATGTATAGAAGAGGTCACAGGCTCACAAAAAGTAGACGTCAAGATAATCTTGGCCAGGGAATTTACAGTGAGGCCCTGGAAAAATAAGTTAGACGGTTTGATCCCTTTGGAAATAATAGAAATTGAATAAAGATCCATTATAAGGTCAAACTGTGGCCTTTATAACTGGAATTTTTGGTAAAACACCAAAAATTCACTTTGCAAGTTTTGCTGCGCAGGTTGAAGACCACCTTCTCTCATCGCTGGCCTAGATCATTCAAATATTTGATCTGGCACTTGGATATGAATGTTTTTTTTTTCCTGTTCATCATTGAGGACAATTGGAAGGCTGCGTGCACTCGCATATTTTCACATTCAATCTTTTCCACATGCTGTTTTGGCTTCTCAACTGTGCAATCTCATCTTCCACAGCCAATCAATCCTGTCCCTTTAACTCACTGGAAAACCGCATTCTAGTGTACCCAGGGAGATAAAAAAACAAAACACAAACTATTTTCTGTTTAATTGACAGTTCCATAGATTCACACTATTATTATTATTTGTCCTTATTCTTGAGGTGAACACTGCCGCTGAGCGATGAAATGAATGTTTTGGTCATGATATGTATGTTTTTAATCAGTTTTCAGTTCCACGATAGTCTGCAAAGTCTCACGAAGATAAACATGTCTGGTGAAACAGTTCCAGCACTCATTTATTTTGACTTTCCGGAGGGCCACAGATGAGCGAGGGGGCGGGGCGACAGCGGCGCGTGAGAATTGCACATCAGGAAGGGAGAACACTCGAGTCGTTAGCAGACAAATATTTTTTTGTGTCATTCCTGTCAACTCTCTCACACACGTTAGCGCTTAACGTTGACCATCTTCAGGATGACGTCATCCTTTAGTAACCTCTCCACTGACTTGATGAAATATGGCACCAAAGAGACACTTGACTAAATCTGCAAGATGGTCCTTGGATGAGATGCAAGAACTTTCACCTGAGGATGTGTGGTTGAGTCATGGAGGATATCTTGTGGCGTCTTCCTTCCCCTGTTTGAGTTGAACGATGTCCTGAGGGTCTCCAGAAGCCCCGCCTGATCAGACATCTGTTCTCGGCAACCTCATGTTGCTCCTGTTTGCGGTCCACTTGGGCCTCATTTTCCACCTTGCTAAGCAGCCACATCAGTCTGCTCTGGAGGAAGCCTTGGAAAAGAATGGCTAGTTATGTCATTGATGTCTAGAGGAAACAAATTTCAAACACCTTAACAGATTTTTAAATTGCTCAAGACCGCACATGACAAGGAAATAATTAGTGCTCTTGCTGCTTTTATAGCATGTGGCAGACCTGTTTGTTGCTGTGTAACCCGCTTAAGCTAGATGCTAGCCGTCGAAAATGATGTCAGCTGTGGGACCTCGGCTATGCCAAATTGCTCACTAAATGGTTGATCCACAAACACGTGGTTGAACCATGATGGTTCTATGACAAATAAAAGCAATTGCTTTTTATGGCCATGAACAAATAGCATAGGTGAGTTGCTTCAAGTCAAGTTCATCTTCACAGGCCCACAGTTGACAAAGATTAGCGACATACCCTAATCTAAAAACCCCAACCGCCTCAGGAAAAATTGGGAAAGTGAATTGAATCAATTAAAACTCAAGAGTGTTATTATTAAACGTTGACCAGGCCAGTATTCAACATTTTAGTTTTCTCAAGGTTAGGAAGCAAACATTTACTGGACATCCATTGTCTTATCTCAACAGGCTTCACCTCCAGATGACAAAAATGGCATGGTTAGCTAGTTTTAAAGGCACGTACGTATCGTTTGGTATCGTTGGCATAGCGGCAAAAGCTAAGCTTCTTCCTGTCTCTCATTAACGGCACAATGTGTGTATCTTACTAGCGCAAATGTAAAATGGCCAGCAACTCTCGCAACAGCCCTTGTGACGTTCCCTGACAAGTCAAAGCAAATCACCCAGGCAACATTGATGCAACGTTGCAACTTGCTAAACGTTTGTGAGATCGGATGGCTGCCCGTGGTAACACCTCTCGGTTCTTTCTTCTGCCTTTGTCACGTCTGGTCATCATTGCGTGTTTATTCAACCCCGAATGCTGTCTGGACGTTAGTCATGCCATTTACACCCTTTTACTTTTGCTTCGTGCCAGAAATAAATATTTTAGCAAACACAAAAGAAGGCAGCCGGTTTATTATCTTTACAGAGTCTGATAAAGGATTTCCATTTGTTGTTTGTCTGTCGGGACATGACTTAAACAACAGTAACTGTCTCTGAATATTTTAGGAAATGTAATATCCTGTCATGTTTTATACTGTTAATTTTGTTTGGCTGGAAAATGGCATGTGATCGAGGCCACAACTCTTGTCTTGTATTTTACACACTAATTCAGTGGGAGCCACCTGCGGCCCCTCCCTGCAGCCATTTCCTGTTGTCCTAAACCAGACATTGGCCTGGGACTAACTAACTGTTGTTTCTGACCTTTGACTGTTCATTCCAGTCAACGCTTCCTCTCATAAACCTTTGGTCTCTTGTGCTTGCAAATCTAGCAGCATGTACCTAAAGATACACGAGTCGGCGTTCACAGTTGATGACAAAAGCGAGATTCCGTTTGCTGATCTGCCGGCATCTCGCAGAGCTGTGCTCTCAGGCTATTGCCGCCGGCTGTGACATCAGCCTTCAAGAATGCGTTCGTTTGGTGGCACGGCCAGATGAGCGACGCTTAGCTTGTAGCCGCTTTTATCTCAAGGTTTTCCTCTGCATCTCTGACACACTTTCTCGATCTACTGTGTGCGGGCTAATTGTTTGCCTCGATGGCGACAATGTTTTTGTCTCACTCGTGTTAACACTCTGTGAAAAGCTGCAGCAGAAAGTTTTGAAAAAATACTTTTCCTTCCCTTGTGTTTGATGTTTTCCTTTTGTCCCGCAGAATGAAGAGAAGCGCAGCCTCAATCTGGGCGGCCATGTTGGATTCGACAGCCTCCCTGACCAACTGGTCAGCAAATCGGTCACACAGGGTTTTTGCTTTAACATCCTCTGCGTAGGTAAGTAAATACAGTTGACAAGTTAGATGGTTTTTCAAAATCGTTCAGCCCTAGTTGGGACCCAAAAATGTTGAGAAACCCTGATAGAGAGGACCCATCTCATTTCATCATCTTTCGCAGAAATGGTGACACGATCTCAAGCAAGACTGTCAGCATTTTTGTTGCACAATAGGACTTCCTGACTCTCCGCATTCAGACAAAATGATGCACAGAGTCATATTTCTTTGCTCAATGACAACATCAGCAGTGCGTTGAATATTTCGCATGGTGTTTAACGTCCAAGTCTGAGTAATGTTTGTGAAAGTTAAAAGCAGCGTTTTAAAAGAAGACGTATTGATCTCCTGTGAGCTATTGAACCTCACTCTGCGTTGCTCTGCATTACCCGGCGTAACGTTCCTTGCGACCATCCTCAGGGGAGACGGGCATCGGCAAGTCGACGCTAATGAACACGCTCTTCAACACCATGTTTGAGAACGAGGAGGCCTGCCACTACCAGAACGGCGTCTACCTGCGCCCGCGGACGTACGACCTGCAGGAGAGCAACGTCCACCTCAAACTCACCATTGTGGACACTGTCGGCTTCGGCGACCAGATCAACAAAGACGACAGGTGAGGATGGAGGAGATGATAAACATCGATCCATCCATCCTTTTTCTTAACCGCTTATTCCTCACAAGGGTCACTGGGGTGCTGGAGCCTTTCCCCAGCTGTCTTCGTGTACTGGTTGCCAATCCAGGGCACACACAGGCAAACAACCATTCACACCCACAATCATACCTAGGGACAATTTAATTCAATTTAGTTCAATTAACCTGTCACGCCAATTTGGAGTTGAACCAACATTTTCTGGAAAATTATGTCACAATACTCGTAACAAAACTTGGATTTAAATTCCTAAATAAATGTTTATTACTTTTTTTTTAAACATAATATATATAAGTAGTTTAAAAAATTAGTCTTTACATTTCACCTAAACTCCTTATACTAGTAAATACTATTGACGCATTTTAATTCTTTCAGCAGCTATTTTTCTTGATTGGTTGCCACATTATTAGCTCAATGTTGTTCAGCGTTCAGATGAGAAAAGCAGACATCAAATCAGCACAAATTTTTCTTTCCCCATCGGGACTGGAAATAATACGAAGAAAGCGGCAGGGAGGAAGTCTTTACATTTCGCCAAGGGACCGAGTTGGAGCCTGACCAACAAGCGGCATTCTCACGCCCTTTGAGAGCAGCCTCCCCTGTAGGCCACGTTGAAGTGGGCCGCTGAAGACCAGACCCCGCAGCGTGCGCCAAATGCATGTTCAAAGGTCAGCAGCGGCGCATTCCACAGAATAAGATTGCAGAGGCGTGAAGAGGGATAACCGTCAAGATGGTCTTTGCAGATATTGAGTCCATTATTCTATTTTTTTCTATTAAATCACTGCTCAAGGTTCAAATGGGCCTCATTATATAAACTTTATGAACTGTTCATTTTTAAAAATCTGAACCAGATAAATTGGCCAAGTATGTAACCCAATTTTTTTTTCTTCACAGTCACGACAAGAATTTAAAAAATAACAATTACCAACAGAGGAAGACAAAATGGGAAGCCTGGCAGTTCGCTACTTAGCGCCCCAAGTTTCTTAGATGCGGAAATAAGGAAACATATATGAGGAAGGAGGGAGGGGAAAAACAAGGCCCAATCTGTGCTTCTTTAAAAGGGAGCACAGTATGAACCTGGAAAAAATATAATTCACATAGCAACACAATGACATACATACAAGTGAAAAATTGAAGTTTTCGTGGTCTTGTGTCTTCAAAGAACCTCCCCTTTCATAAAAACGCTGGTATGTTCCACCTTTCTCTCACTGGTGCCCTTATGTGGTGGCATTAGAAAAAAGAAAAAACACACACGTGTCTTGTGATAGGACACATTTCTAGCAAAAATGTTGACCAAATTATACAACGTCAAGGCCATTCAAGTTCAGCTGTTGCATTATCTTGAGGCCCAATTTTAGTTCGGCTCCTGTGATTTCATTTGATTGAGTGAATGTGCCCAATTATAGCGACTGTGGTCAGTGGGGTGGCTGTAAGTCCCCTTCTGAAGTTCTCGGAGGGTGAAACAAGTCAAGTCTCAAACAAAACTCAGCTGTGCAGCCTCAAGCTGGCTTGTGGATCACACAAACACAAGCAAGCTTCGACCCCAGTGACAACGAGCCCATCTTGATGCATTCAGCGGACAGGCTTTTTAAGAGTCTACGTTTTGTTTTTGTCCCCTGGCACAGTTACAAGCCCATCGTGGACTACATCGACACTCAGTTTGAAAACTACCTGCAGGAAGAGCTGAAGATTAAGCGCTCACTCTTCAACTACCACGACACCAGGATCCACATCTGCTTGTACTTCATCGCCCCGACGGGACACTCGCTCAAGTCCCTGGACCTGGTCACCATGAAGAAACTAGACAGCAAGGTAACCTCACTAAAGCGGTCTTAGTCACTGTTGGTCCATTGTTAGCAAATCATAGTATCGGTGCAGTCGAACCCTGATGCCCTTTCACTAAGAGCGGTATGCATTTCATCCCCTTCAGCTCTTTGCCGGCTTTGTTTTCACTCTTGCAGTTGAAATGAATACAAAGTCAAACTTCAAGCTTCCACCTCCTTTGTGTGGAACCGGGGTGGAGAATGTCACATTTGAGCCAACCTAAGAACCAATCAAACATCAGATGACGTTCCAAACAGTCCCAAAGACATTTGTTCAATTGTTGCATCATATTTCGTTCATAAATGTAGGAGGAGGAGTTTGTAAATGTGGCCCCTTGAAGGGAAAAGGTTTCCCAACCCTGATATAGGAAAAGCATTTTTTTCCCTTCTTCTTTCGGACGGACCCATTTCTGCGTAGTAAAAAGTTTCTTTTGGCATTTAAGAGCTTGTGTAGCTGGGGAGTTTTGGGAAAGACCCGCCGGTGTCCCTCTTGAAGCCAACATGTTTCTTTTATTACAATGATGAATTGAAATCCAGCTGTCTCTTGACCGCCACCGCCACAGCATGGAAAAAAACCTCCTGCGTTACATTTTCATGTTTTTTCCCCACCACCCGAATGTTTGCTGCTAGAAACTGATAAACGGCACAGATTGGTTACTTGTCCCAAAGTTGATTTGGGCATTGTGAAGTGGTAGATGTCTTTTATCAGCGCGTGTCTAGCGATGCACTGCTAATAAATCCAGAAGAAAGCAGATGGTCAGCTTGTGACCAAAAGCTGCTGCCGTGTTTCAGCTCAACGCACGGCTGCACTCGTCTGCCAAAGGACCTCCGATGCTATTTAAAACAATGACCACATTCCAAAGCCAATTCTTGCTTTTAATGGACATTTTAGTGTTCTTTGTGAGGGAGCAAAAATGCAATTTGCTCTTGTGCAGACATTTAGAACCCTTCTAATTTCTTTTCCATTACAGTGGATCTTAAATTTGGACGCTTTTGCTGTGCCAGCAAACATATATATATATATATATATATATATATATATATAGTCTCGTTAAGTATGAATTAAGAGAGCCTCCATTGGTTAATCGATTTGTTTTATCCGTCCCTTGTGCATACAAGTCAAGCAACGCAGGCTAAATCTGTCAAGTGAGCCCAAGCATGTTGCGGATTGTCAACATGTGAACTTGCAGCCATCCACTCTAACCTCAGCATCCCCGTCTGTCCCACAATGCCAAAGATAAATATTGTTCTCTGTGAAAGCCAGTTGCTGTTGAGTGAACACGTTTTCTTGCCTGGCATTTTCTATCCAAATAAAGGACCTATTGAAGATAAATACATGCTGACCCGTGATTAAAAAGAAATATTTTCTTCTGGCCATCAATCACCACAACTCATTATAAGCTATTGTTATTGTTGTTGTTGTTTTTAACATTCTTAACTGTCACTTGTGTCAAAAGATTGTAAGTAGTTGAAAACGTAAAAACCCGACTTTCATGTATGTAGCATAGCAGCTAGCCAGTCAATGCCGCCGCTTGGACTTCAGTCTCAGCTGTGATACATAGAAAGTTGCACACAAAAAAAGGTAGAATAAAATGGCATTTTCATTGAGAGCTTTTATTGTAGTCTGTTCATTTCTACCTGTGGTGATGATGATGTACTGGAATGTAGACGCTAAGCAGACACAGATCTAGTATAAAGCCAGGAAGTGCAGAAGAACAGGGAAGCGGACCACAAACTGTTTTTCTCCTCCTGCTTGACACAATTTGCTGTCAATTTGCTGACAATGGCGTTCCCACCCTCATTAGCAGAGTATAAAATTGCACGCACACACACACTCTCTCGGCTTGCATAGTGAGCCAAGCGTGCTGCTCGGAGGCAGGAACACAGATAATCTTTTTGTTTTTCAATGAGCCTATTTTTGTTCTTGAAATGACAGGGAGTCTTTTCTGGGTAACTGATTCATCATTCCTCTACAAACCTTTTACAATTTCTCCATGCCTTCACTTTTCTCGTGTTTTAGGATGAAATCACAGGCGATGTACTTAACTGTGTTTGGTCAAAGCGTTTATGTTTTGGTTAGTGTGGCTCAGGCTACCCACGATTCGAAATCCACTTACACTGAACAGTCGATGCATTTCTCCAGCCGGGCCTTTTAAATGGAACACAGTGTAGGATAGCGTCCAGCGTCTGTCACGCCTCTCAAGTTGGTCTTGCAGTTTTTGTGTAATCCCAACCAACAATCAACACGCCCGCTAACAGTGGTCATTAGAGCAAACATCCAGCTGATAACTGTTTTTCCTCTTTAGGATGAGATGGGCGAGTATCGGGCTGATACCAGATTTCATTTCAAAGTATCGGTACTCATGATGGCGCCCGATACTGGTATCTTCTGGACGTTTTATGATCAGGAATTAGGAATTAAAAGAATAGAAAATGGCCATTAATTTCCAGCAATTTGAAGGGGAAATTCTATATTGGGATACATAGGCCTTTATTTAAAATTATTTGTCATTGTATTTTTAGGGGGGATTGTTTTTTGGGGTGGGGGTATGTAAAGTACTACATCGGTATTGGTGACTATTCAAGAGTTGAGTATTTGTACTGGTAGCGGTCAACAAAACAAAAAACAAACAAAAGTGGAATCAAACATTGGCAATACTAACACAATTCTAACCTCAAATGCTATATGATAGGTCCTCAAATAATGGCTTCTAAACACCACACCTCAAATATCAATTATGACTAGTGGCTGTAATTACTGTATGTTTTTGTTGGCATGACTCGCACCACCACTCTCCAATACTACTTTTGTAAGTCTGGAAATTTGCGGTTGGGCTTCATCACCGCCTTCCTTTTTGGTAGGTTTCACATGACCTAATGGTATATGTCACCATTTTATTTAACTTTTTTCCGTCATTGTATTGCAATAAATAAAGTTTATTAAGGGCTTATCCATGATGTGCTGATATAAATGAATGATGTGGGCAAGCTTGAAGGTAATGTGACTCCCGCGGACATGAATGTGCAACTCTGTGGTGGGAATCTTCGCCGTCGTCCCAGTGGGGAGTTTTGAGGAGCATCTGATATAGATTGGCGATGAAGCCCAGTTTGTTTTTACAATCAGGGTTTGTTTGCGTGTGCCGTTTACTGCAATTGACTGCACATTTGTTAGTGGCTCTGTGACTAAGGGAAGTACATTTCTGTTCTTTGGCATTCTCTTCAAATAATTTGGTCAACATGATAATAATCAGACGTGAGAATGCATTTCTCAGTTCTTCTATGTTTACATTTTCTAATCCTCCCCCAGGTCAGTATCATTCCCATCATTGCCAAAGCTGATACCATCTCCAAGAGCGAACTGCACAAATTCAAGATCAAGATAATGAGCGAGCTGGTGAGCAACGGCGTCCAGATCTATCAATTCCCCACAGACGACGAAGCCGTCAGCGAGATCAACTCCTCCATGAACGTAAGCCTCCTTTCTCTCTTATTGTCTTTTTTATTATTATTTTTTTTTTACATTGAAAATATTGAATGTTTCAAGTAAAAAGCGCCGGCTGGAATGGTACTCAAGTGCGTCGCTTGTAAAATTCCCTCTTGGATAAATAAAGCTGCGTTTGGTTTGAGATGTGGCTCGTCCTCGCCTACTTTCCTCATCTATTCGCAGCGGGTGACATCACCAACATTTGATGCCGCTAAACCAAAAGCAGGCAGCCAGCTCATTTTTGAGGTTGGGCGACGAAGCACATCTTTGAGAAAGTCCAATCCCAACATGCGTGCACGTCTTTGTCGTGCGGGCTAGATGTTCAACAGCCTCCATATTGTTTATTGTCCTTCACGACACACTCGAGTAGTTGACGTGTGACATATGGTTTTGGCGTGACGTCACCATCAACCTCCGCCGTGTCTGCAGGCTCATCTGCCCTTTGCCGTGGTGGGAAGCGTGGAGGAAGTGAAAGTTGGGAACAAAACGGTGAGGGCCAGGCAGTACCCCTGGGGGGTCGTGCAAGGTGAGTGGACACCAGCACTCTGTCTTTTTGGGTGTGCGTGTGTTTGTGGATGTGAGGAGGTCGTGTTGTTTCTCAGGTAAACACTACATTGGGTTCATCCGGGAGTCACTGGCCCCTTTTACGCTGCCTGTAAAAGTCTGCTCCCCCCACACATACACACCCCCCGAGTTGAGAAAAAGGAGTTGAGTCAGCAAATTGTTGTCCTTGGAAGTAAGACCATATGGAAGAGAACGCCGCAAAGGCCTTTCAACTTTCGAGGGATGTTATACAAGTTTTGTTCAGACTGATACCAGTACAAGTATTCAACTCTTGGCTAGTCTAGGCTAGCACCAACCTTGCAATGTTTTCATCAAGAAAATGTGTCATACGTCTCGTCAAGTCAGCATTTTTATCGAAGAGCAGTAGCAGTCCCGAGTCCTCCCTGCTGCTATTCATTTCGCTTTGCTTGTTGCCATGGCAACTAAATTAAAAATGTGATAATTATGTCAAGCAAATCATTTCTGCCCGTCAAGATGCAAGTGTCCTTCCACACAAGAATAAACATGTTGTTAAATGTATAGCTGCCAGTCAATGTAGATGTACAGAAAATAGAGCACAACAGGGTTTTTCAACTTAAAATTCCACTAGCATGAGAAGTGTACTTGCAGTGGGAACCAGAGGTGTAAAAGTTGTATATTATTAGCAGAGGACATTATGATCTGAAGGATATTTTTGCCCAGCGCCTCCAGCTGTGACTTTGACTTCATGCTGAGTGACGCGCTCGACACTCATCAGGGGATGAGCAGCGGGCACATTTTGCGCACGGGCCATCATTCTTTTGCCCTTTTCTCTTGCACTGCACACATAATGAAGACTTCTGATTTGGTCAACTTTAAGAACTGTCAAGCTAATGGGAATGGTAACAAAAACAGGACATCAAGACGTAACAAAAATTAATAAACACTGTAAAAGCTCCTCATCGTAATTTCTGTGGCGTCTTTTTTTTTTTCCTCTTGAAAGTTAAGTCTGCAAAAAGTCATTCATTTTAATGAGAATATATTAATAATTCCTTAATGCGGCGATCAAATGACTGACTCAGCCTTCATATAACACATTTGATACAAAGCAAGCTTATGTGAAAGGAGGCGAGTGGAAAGGCAAATGTCATCTCGATGCGTTATGCTAACCTCCGCAAGAAGCCATGAGAAATGTTCCCGGAGGGGACGAAGGACTGACAGAAGGACGACTGTGGAACAGAACAGGCACTGGCTTTCTCTCATGTGTGTGTTTCCCTTTAAGAATGTTATCTTGCAGCTCCAGATGTTTTCTCAGCTATTTGTCCACCCGTACTTGAGTGTGCTGGATGCAAACGTGGAAACTATTAAGCACTTAGCTGCCATTTGGCTTCTCAGTTGACAACAGTTTTTTCCCCCTGTGAAACTGAATGGCTAGACCGATCTCTTCTTCTTTGCGTTTGCATGCTCCTGTTTGCACTTTGTGTGTGCGTGCAAGCAAGCCTGTGGTTAGCACAAATAGGTTGATAGAAATGAAGAGCGCGCGTGAGCCCACTGAGGTCGTTTTCAAAACATGTTTACTGCAACAACTCGCCATTCGTGAGGACAAAAGTTGCCCTTACGCCATCTTGCCAATTAAACCTAATCCACTTGTTCTTCAAATAAGACAAAAAAAACATTTAAACCCTTCTTAATTAAAGCTCATGATTTTAAAGTTGTAAACATTTGTACCACCATTAAAACACTTTTTAACTTTTTTTAAATGATTTATAATTATTTTGTTTATTTGTTTTACATTGAAGTTCAATGAATAACTGCTACCTCCAAATTTTGTATATATAAATAAATAATACTATAATGTTGCTTTGTTTTTTTCAGGTAGCATATTTGGAGATTTGTCCTATTTATTAGTGGGGAATATAATTATTATAGATATGGAATTGATCTTAACTGCCTTTGTACGTGCACACAAAATTTAATTATTGGGCTCAAACCTAAAAAAATGACCAACACAGGGAGGCAGGACGGAGAAGCCTGTCGGTACTCACTAAAAAACACCTCAAGGTCTTAGATAAAAAGGGAAGATGCAAGGAAGAGAAAAAAAATCCTTTAGCATAGTATAAGCCCGGAAAAACAAACAAACAAACAAAAAAAACAAACTCTCACATCTAGACATTCCACCAAATCTCAAGGGAGGGACGTTATGGAATCCGCCCGACGAGCAACTCAGCCCACGAGAGCGCAAGTGGCGTCATGGGGGCAAGAAATCCAACAGGGGCAGTGAAAAGTAAAGTTGTTTGCTATTGTGGATGTGTGTGTGTATCAAGTGTCCCAGCTAATAAGCATAACATCTTATTGCCGTGGAGACAGCCTACCTGGAATGGATTTTTTTTTGTGAATTACAGAGGACGTTCTCTTTACATTCCTTTCAGAGATGTTTTTGTTTTTTGAGTGAGATCTCAAGGAAGGGACGGCCACACGGTGACAGATGGGCTGTTGGAATGTGATGAAAAATGCAAGCTGGGAACAAACGCCTGGCAATAAAACGACCGTGTCATCTCACATTTGTTGCGCCAAGGTGCCCAGTTGCACATACAGGCACTCGACTTTTGCAAAATTGTTTTTATTTACATATTAAGTGGGAGTATGAACGATATGAAACCTAGATGCTCCACTTCATATCGAAGCGAAATATAAAGGGCTGTTGAGAAGCGTGGCAGAACATAAACATGGAGCATGTGATGGCACAATAATAACATGTAGTGTGTGGCGTCTTCCTCTTGAAGTGGAGAACGAGAGCCACTGCGACTTTGTCAAGCTGCGGGAGATGCTGATTCGGGTCAACATGGAGGACTTGAGGGAGCAGACGCACGCCCGCCACTACGAGTTGTACCGACGCTGCAAACTGGAGGAGATGGGCTTCAAAGACACCGACCCGGACAGCCAGCCCTTCAGGTACGGCAAACCCAGAAAGCCTTCCGGCTCCATCTCATTGATTTGCGCCTTTGCAGTCTTCAGGAGACGTATGAAGCCAAGAGGAAAGAGTTCTTGGGAGATTTGCAGCGTAAAGAGGAAGAAATGCGGCAAATGTTTGTCAACAAAGTCAAAGAGACGGAAGCAGAGCTGAAAGAGAAGGAGAGGGAGGTCAGTGTCGGTCACCGCGTAGGGTCACAATGCACGACACCATCCCAATATTCTGTTGGTCTGCTGCAGCTGCACGACAAGTTTGAGCAGCTGAAGCGCATGCACCAGGAGGAGAAGAGGAAAGTGGAGGAGAAGCGGCGGGACCTGGAGGAAGAGATGAACGCTTTCAACAGGAAGAAGGTGGCCGCCGAGACGCTCTCCCTGTCCCAGCCGCTCAAGAAAGACAAGGACAAGAAAAAGTAAGCGCGCTTCCGCTCCTCTCCTCTCTCGCTTCGTAACACTGCGACTTTTATTCCTTTCTTCTTGCCCATTGCTTGGCAATCTCGTGACCTCGCATTCGAAGCCCTCACATGGTGTGAAAGCTGAGAGACCATCTTTCAAAAATGGATGTTCTGATAGGAACACCTTTTTAGCCACAACTTTTCACAGCATAGCTGTTTGAAAATTTGCAAGAAATATCAATTACATGCCAATGACTTTGGTTGGAACATACAGCAAGTGGGCCATATACAAAAACGATTAAAGAAGGCCGAAATACATTTAACGCACACAAATTGTGAGCAGAAAAAAAAACTTCAATACTTAGACTTGGTATGGCCCTGAAACTGTCTTCAGTTTTTTATTATATTCCGCAAAATGTACATAAAAATACAATTAAATGTTTTTATGCTACAGATAAATAATACAATATTACTACTTATTTTTTGTCTCATTTAAAATAATGTAATATTTATGTATTGATTTTAGTAAAAGCCAACTTTAATATATGTAATTAATTGTGACAATTATTTGCTTTAAAAAAAAAATGCATTTCTACTATTTTTAGGACATTTTCAGAATACGCTCAGAAATAGAAAATATA
Source organism: Vanacampus margaritifer (assembly GCF_051991255.1). NCBI lineage: Eukaryota > Metazoa > Chordata > Actinopteri > Syngnathiformes > Syngnathidae > Vanacampus > Vanacampus margaritifer. The sequence continues at coordinate 11,147,187 of NC_135447.1, read as the reverse complement.
TTTTTCAGTTTAATTGTCGACACTTAAATATCTGTAGTTGTGAATGCGTGCGACTGGTTGTTTTTCTATTCTATACGTGTCCTGTAACTGGCCGCCGACCAGTTTAGGGTGTACCCCGTCTCTCGCCCTAAATCACCTCACCTGTGGCACTAGTGAGGAAAAGAGACGTAGAGAATGGATGGATTTCAAACTGTTCATACAACAAACTGATGCACTCTGTGTGAGGAGAAGTACAGGTGCTCGTCAAAAAAATTGAATATCTTCAAAGTTGAATCATTTCTGTAATTCCATTCACAAGGCAAACTTTTATAGATATAAGGCCCACAATTTAAGTGATTTCAAGTATTTATTTTTATATTATTTGAGCTTCTAGCTCAAAAAACACATGAAAACAGGATGTCAAAAAATTAGAATAATGAAAAAAAGATGGATGGATGGTATTTTAAAAAAGATATGTCAATCTTCAATAGTTGGTTGGATTCCCTTTGCCTTAATCACTGCCTCGATGCGCCGTTGCATTGCCTGAGGGTCCTGGAAGCCCAGGCTTTCTTGATGCTTGCTGTCAGCTCTTTGTTTTTGGGTCTGGTGGCCCTCTAGGTAGTACCGTATTGCAAAAAGGAAACGAGGGCCACAAATACAGTCACTTAATCACTTAAGTTGTGGGCCTTGAATATATAATCTATGAAAGTTTGATTTTTTTGAATGGAAGTACCTGTATATGTACATATTGTAATAAAAATATATACATACCTGTCCTCCAAAATACTCTCTAAAATCCTAAACTGGTTCAGGTTATGACAATCGGATTGTCATTTGAATTGTCCATCCGAGTTTTCATTTCTTTCACTGACATTTAGCCTTGACGTCATCTCAGCATTCACTTGAATGGCCTGCCTGACATTGGAATTTATTAAGGCCTCCTGGCATGTTGCGCTGCTGCCGTGACCCCTGCCGGGCACTTCCTGTCCTCTGGCTCTTTCCTTCCTCGCTCGAATTATTGCGAGACGCGCCCGTTTGCACACAGTGTGAAAGTGCTGTCGACGCGTGACGCGCCTCTTATCATATGTCCACATCCAAGGAGCAGACAGGATTTTCTCGTTTGAGATCGAGTGAGGCGCTCGCTGTTGGCTCGTGACCTTGCCGCCAGCCACAACTCTTCACTGGGGTCTGACGGACGGCACATTCGTCATCCGGTCGTCACCAGGCTCAAGTTTGTATTTGGGGGCAGTGCTTAAAAAAAAAATTGGTAGGAACAAAAATAGAGACTGAAGTCTTAAAAAAACAAAACAAAAAAAAACTGTGCAGTTTTCCTGTTGGAAAGTAACGTTTTGTCCAGAGTGCAGGCTGGATGTGGTTGAGTGTAATTAAAAGTGATGTTGAGCTCATCTGGCTTTAGATCAGCGTCTAATCTCTTGCACTGACGCCTCAAGCATGTGCTAGCTTGTGGCTCCCTCTAGTGAGCTTCCATTTTGGAGCTTGATGACATCATCGTTCATTTTGTCCCTCCTTTCTTACTCCTCATTTGATGTCTCCCCCACAGTGTGTGTTTGTTTGTTTTATTTATTCACATTTATGTTTTCCATTGTTTTTTTTCAGTTAATTTATGGCCGCCGTTTCTCCCTCCTCACACATGAGCATGGATTTGCCCTCCATCACGATGACGACCAGACCATTTTTCGCCATTTTTTTTTTTTTTTTTTACATTCCATCTTGACATATTGTGCACAATGTGGACCGATGACGATGATGAAGCTACGGTCAAGCATGGTGAGAGTGTTTACTTCGACCAGCAGTTATTCAGGATGTTTTCCCCCCCTCTTTATTATTATTGTTATTATTATTTTTGGACACTTTATATGAATATTTTGTGATTTTATTTTTTCTTTTCTTTTTTTAATCAGCACACCAGAGATGTAAAGCCACTCATGCACAGCTTGAGGCTGTTTGCTACTCTACCAGTTTAGGGGTGTGCTTGTTATTATTATTTTTATTTTCATATTAGTTCAGTGTTAAGCCAATATTGTTCTAGCTTACTCCACCTACTATGCAAAAATGTTTTGGGAGTAAGTATTTTTGTAACAAGTTCATAAGCGATGTAAAAGAAACACAACTGTAAACGATAGAGGAAGCCTACAAACACGCGCATATTCAGGAAAACCTGAAAACCTCAGCTTGGGGAAGGAGAGCAGCTGTGTTTACTGTCGTTGAAAATGAACACAAACATTAAAGTCCCACAAACGGCCATCCCACAATGTTGCATGTCACACAATTCTTCATGTTTGGTGCTGACTTGAGCTGTATGTGTTTGGGGAGGGGGAGGGGGGCGGTAAATCCCGCCCACTGTCTGCAGAGGAAGCGTGTAATGGGATTGGTTGACAGTGTGTTCCGCTCCGTTCCGTTGTGTAGGCTGTATGTGTTAACAGCACCTGCAGATGGCTGTAAACAAACACCCCCGAAACTTCCTCATTTGAAGAAAACACTTTTATGTACACTCGCTGGACAAAATTCAGCCTTTGCATTTTTGACTGTCACTGTTTGAGAGAATTTATCTCCAGTGGGATTTATATCACTGGCTGTACAACAGCATAAACATTTGGACATAGGCCTACTTTGAAATATCCCAACTACATGTCCAAGACAAACCTGCATAAAATAGGGTTTTGTGTTGAAAAGCTAAAAATGTATCCATCTTCTGCGGATATCAATTTTATTTTGGGATATAAGACTTGATCCTTATGCTATTATGGCAAAAGTGTGTCCCAATAATATTAATGAAAGAGTTTTCCTTTAAACTTGATTTTGAAATATGTCATTAAAAATTGAAACCATTTCAGTGACAATTGGCCAGGTTAGACTTTTATTTTGAAGGCCATCCCGTAAATAATGCTTAAGTTACTTGACAAAAAAAAAAAATCTGGTTCCAACAATAAGATTGTCTGAAATTAAACTGTTAACTGTAATTCATATGTTCACTTAATAAAAATAGGTTATGAAGAATACATTCAGGAAAATGCATGTTTTGGAACATACTTCTCAACCACAAAAAACACATTTGTTAAATTGAAGTTTCAATAAGTGAGCATTAGTGTACTGTAGTTTTGTTTTATGTTTTTTTATATCAAGTGCTTAAAAGAACTGGCTTTTCCTGTCAGTTCTACACAAATTATTTTGCAGTTCATGTAACTGACATTTTTCTAATGAACAATGTTTGCACTTGGCTAACAAAATACTGTACCGTATACACATGTTGGCTCTTAGATTTGCACTATAGAGCTATTTTATTAGGGGTAAGGTGTTTTTTTTTTTTTTACAGTAGGTAATACAGTAAATAAAAGTGAGAGGACAACACAGTAGTGATCCCCAGCCAACCTTTGTGAAGGTCTGCCGCGATTATTATTGTGTGTACATCACCAGCAGGGTGCTGTGGATTTCATCCAACAGTACAATCTGCTTCCTCCTTCCACGCAACCGGGTGGCGTTCGCACTCCACTTGACATATTGACAACTAAAAACACCAAATCACTTTTGACCCTTGTGGTTGTAGCTTTATTTGTGTGCTACAGACAAAACAAAAGTACATACAGTCAAGTACACGTAGGTGCCTGTGGATGTGAGCAAGAATTTTCGCTCCACTGTGAGGACAGTAACATTCAAAAAGAACCGCATCGGTACATTTTGAGTACAACACATTATTTTTGTGTCTAAGTAACATAATGACACGGCTTACCTACTGTACGAGCTTGAGCAAAATAAAATGGAAAAAAATCACTATAGAATGATTAGTGTAGCAGTTGATAATCTCGTGATTCTGCTTTGGTGCTTAAGAAAGTCAACACCAGTGGTATAATTTATTAAAATCAGTCGTAGCATTAAATCGTAAAATTAAAGCTTAATTGTTTGATTTTGGTCAAAGTAAATGTGATTCAATAAAAACTTTCATTTACTTCATTTAAAAAGTCTTTTGAAAAGTGCTACTGCGACTGGGCAGGGTTCAACCAGATCGCTTCATGGAGGAGAGAAAAAAATAAATAAATCAGGATTTAATCTCCCAAAACCATTCAAAAAAAATTATCCTGATCTCTAACACAACCCACCGCCTTGGGTATATCCTTCAGAAACAAACACAAACATCTTGGTAAAAAAAAAAAAAAAAAAGACCACTCTTCAGTCAACAACTGCTTATTGCATGACAAATACGCAAGTGAAGGACGACGAAAACAGTAAGTCAATGCGGCGTGCAAAACACTTGAAAAGTACGATCTTATTGCACCGACATCTCTTAACAGATGATGGCAAATAATGATGTGCCGTGACTTAAGTGGGGGGGTGTAGAGGCGGGCAGGGCGAGGCGCTCTCCTGCGGGAAATGGAACGGCGACCCCCCTACGCCGCCACCACCGCCCTCCGCTTTGGAGCTCAATTCCTCGCCGTACAATCGCCTCAAACCGTCGTAATACTCATCAGAGTCCCACAGCTGCTCTGCCGAACGCCCCTTCCTCATCCTCCTGCGGAGGCGGCGCGAGGGGGGCCGGACTTGGTCCAGCTCCGCCTGGTGGAGGCGGGCGCTGTCAAAGATGTAAACGGCGTTGGCGGGCAGGGAGAAGTCCAGGCTGCGCAGGTGCTGGTCCACCGTTTCCTTGCAGTGGATGAACTCCACGCTGTCCACCTGGATGGAAATTCAAAATCAATGTCAGGACTGGCTCAAGGTGACTCGTCAACACAAAACACTTTTTGTTTTCAGGCTGAATGAAGTATGCTGGAGTGCACTCGCCATGGAAATTAGAACGACTCCCTCTGTTAAATCTGGATTTAGGACTGAGTTCTAAATGCTAAAAATGCTAAATTTGGTTCAAACTACAAGTCCCTTGCCGCCCTGCCTTACATCTGAATTTTGGCCTGTTTTACTGCTGCTTCTCTTCTGTTTTTGTTGGTAGTGTACGGTGAGATTTTTCTAATGTCAAATAAGTGTTCTGGCTCAAAGGTTGGGAAACACCAATCTTACAATACAGACTAGCTGTTAGCACCCTGTAAGGGTACCAATAAGTTGTAGACCACAGATCAGAGTACCAAACTAAACCCAAGCGTCATGCTTGGTGGAGACGGTACAGAAATGCGGAACTGCCAATGTTCAGTCAACATTTTTAACTGGCGAATACATTCAAATATTTTTTACATATGTACTTGTAGGCTAAATGCTACAAACATAGCATATTTTCCTTTTATGCCAGTAAATAACCTGTTGCATTATGGGAAAAATGTCTAACCTAAATGATGCATTAATGACATAAATGAAAAGTTACGAATGCACAATTATTATTTTTTACTTCATTTTTGAATGTATTGGTATGTGGGCCAAATACTTAAAAAAAAAAAGACGTTTTTTTTTTTTGCTCACGCAAATAACACCCCATGGCGTTATGGGGAAAATGCTATGTTTGTAGCATTTAGCCTCCAAGTACATTTGAATGTATTTAAATACGTTGGAAGTTCGTACTTGCCCGTCACAAATGTTTACTCCACGCTTCGTTTTTTTTTTTTTTTTCCTTACTTGTGCTTTCTCGAGCAGGTCGGTGAAGACGGAGAACCAGTCGGGCGTGAGTGCCTCCAGCTCCAAGGTGATGATGGCCAAAGCCAACGTGGAGCCCTTGAACTGCCAAAGCTGGTGGCAGGCCATACAGTGCTGCACCTGCCTGGTCCACAGCGCCACCTGGAAGCCCGCCGGCCTCTTCTGACGGCCCAGCGACGGAATGAGGTGAGGGTGGCCGCAGACCAGCAGGGCGTGGAACTGCCACAACACACCAAGATGAAAGCGCATGATGTCATTGTCGTCTCTTTTGGAATCGTCCCCAACGTCGTCACCGTCACGCACTCGTCGTCTACATCGTATCGTTACGTTTGTGCTGTGCTTTTCTGTGCTCGGCGTCGCAACCAACCCGAGTCGGCCTAAAGGCTAACAAAATACATTGGCTGGATCCAAGGATGAATTAAGGTGTTTGGAGTAAGCCATGTTCACATCGTGCTCTCAAGTGGAATCTAGTGGACTATTAGGATTGAAAATGTTGATTCTGTTTGTTGAATTCTCAAGATGGCCCGCAGAGTAACGAACGCACTGTTGCCATGGCGATGCGTCTGTGACAAATTATTCATAGATTTTATTGACAATGAAAGAAATCTAGGAAAAAATATTGTTCGATATGAGTATTTATTTAAATATTTGAAGACTAGATACAAAAATAAATGTCTTTATTTTTTATTATTATTTTTTCAATTGTTATTATATTGCTTTGTAAAAAGTGAGAAGTGAAGTGTTGGGGAAAGCACTTTTCCCACTGCGTGGTTCTGTCTTTCTTTGTTCTTCCCAATTCAACAACTCTGCAGGAGACACTAATGAACAATTTTCCATTTTCTTCTTAAAAAGAGACAAACTGCAGCGTATAATACAGCAGCAACAGGGTAATCTAATTAACCTTTTGGTGACTTGTAGCCATGTTCTGCTTGACCAACCAGCAGTGGCTGAAGAAGAATGAATAAAGCAGACAGAGCAGTGGGAAAGATGGAAAAAGGCTGATTTGGCTCTAGGCGGGCTTGAAGGAACTTGCCATCTGCACTGTGGCGGAAATGTCGCTTTAGCAGATTAACAGCTCTCGAAGCTGCATCGCGGCCAGATTAGACAAATCAGATCAAGCGGGTGAATCTGTTTAAATGTCTGCTCTTACGGGATGCGTGTGAAAACGACAAAAAAAAAACAGCCTGGACCCGAGTAATAAATGACATTTTAAAAAGTCAATCTTACAATGTGAATGAAGTCGACGGGCGTGGACGTGTACAAGTCCCAGTGCAGCTTGTCCAGAATGATGCGCTCCATCCGAACGATCTCCGCCGTGGAAAAGCTGCAGCCGCTCTGCGCAACCAAATCTCCCACCGAACCCGTTGCCTGTTTTGCAACAAATAAAAGTCTGGTTTGGCGCTAGAACCAAAGTGTGTGTGTGTGTGACTTTTTATTTTTTTTACCTCATCTTCCTCATTGATTTTGGCAGCCAGAACCAGTGAGGTAAAAGCGATACATTTTAAATATTTTGGCTGCGCCTAAAAGTGGACAGAAAATTTGGACCTTAATAATGATTTCATTTCATGATGATGTCATTGACGTACCTTGACGGTGGAGATCATCCTGTTGAGGACACAGACGGCCAGCGCGAAAGTCTCGGGACAGCAGCCGAAGCGTCTGCTGATGTCCCGTAGCCACACGATCATGTCTTGGTGTTGGGACGACGAGATGTCAGCGCCCTGAGGTGACAGGCCAAAGGTTCGAAAGGTTTTTAATTGTTCGAGCCCAAATCTTCCCGCGAGCAGGTCCTCCAACGCCAAACGCACCTGGCCGCCGCATTCGCCCTTGAAGACAGGGGTCTTCCATAGACGTGCCTCCCGTATCAGCGCCATCTCCAGTAGGCCCAGCAGGTGGCGCTTCTCGGCCACGCCCACGCCGGGACCTTTCATGGCCAGCGGCGCACCTAGCGGAGGTAACAAAACCTTTCAAATGCACCACTCATCAATGTGTCTCCAAAGTGTGCACATCAGCATGTTTGGCTTTTTCAAGTTATGTAAAGAGCGTGGACTCGTTTGAAGCACTCGGAACCAAAATTTAATTACTCGAGGGTCCTCGATTGTTTTATATGTGAATAGGCACACACCTTTTTTCAATCCTAACAGTAATACTCATCACTATAGCAATATTTGCCACAAATGTGAACGCTGACCTCACACACATCAATTAGGTGCCGCTAACTCCGCTTCTGGAGGGTTTGTTTGAGAGGTTTTCCTCCTCCATCACAGCTGAATCAAATCATCAGGATCATGATCAGGTTTGTGCACAGCTTGCTAATGAATCAGGTGTGTCTGAGGAGGGGAAAGCTCAAGGCCGCGGTTTGACACCTGTACAGGTGTAGCGGTTTTCCTGTGAGGAATGCGTTGCAACAGGAACTGGGAATGAAGATTACACGATGGGCAAGTAACAATACCAGGTATCGTTATTGGGCCTTTTTCAACAAATCGGTACGTGACGACTTATTGTGGCCGTTTTACGACCAGGATTATTTGTATTGTTTATTACAATTATTTTTTGTGTTTTATACAAAATATGTATTTTATGAGCAAATGTAAATGAGATAATAAAAAACTGGGGGATTTTTTTTTTCATTTTTTTATTGTTCTTTTTTTTTTTTAATTGTATGTCAAAAGTGCTAGTGGTATTGGTAGTCCACTAGTAAATATCAATATTTGTGGTTTGCTATGATTTATGGCTCAAAATGCAAGTGTAAAAACCCCTCCAATGATAATAAAACAAACAAAAAACTCCGCTTGAAATGTGTTGAGAACGATTGAAGGAAGTAAAACGATTGGCGGTACTGCAGCAAATACTTCGCTAACATTTTGTTTTTTAGATCAACAAACAATACAGATTTAAAAGCAACGAGCAAAAACGAGCCGTTTGTCGTACGTGTGTGTGAAAAGGCAACAGACGGGAAAGAATCGAGGCGGGACAATTAGCTGCAGCTGCAGCAAACGCCAAGCAGGCACGAACACAACAACAAACCAAATACATCCTGCCACTTTTGCATATCTTACCTTCTTTTGTAGTTGAAATGCAGGAGATCTCCTCGATGGCGACTGCATTTATTCGCCTTTTGCAATCAGTCCTGCATGCAAGCAAACCGAGGCGCGACGCTGCAAATAAAGGCGATGCCTGCAAGTCAACATCGCGAGTATTTGGCCGTGAGCGGACACATTCTATGTTTTACACAAGCTTTGCTTGACAAAGGGCACCGACAAAACGAGCGAGCGCGATTAAACGAGACAGCTGCAAGAAAACAAGCGCAAAACCAAGACAGGAAGCAGAAAAAAATGCGAGGGGTTGAAAGCAGGCTGTGTTTTGAATAGCCGAGCTCCGCCCCCGCAAGTGACGTCATGGCCACACAGAACTATGTTAGTGGGTCACACATCCGGGACTTCTGCGCACAAAATGGACAAAAACACACTGAAAACGTGTTTTAGTCAATGAGTGCAATGAAGAAGTTAAACAATAATATTTGGTCTTGATGTGCCCCCTTTAGTAAGTAACTTCCTGCTTCTGGCCTTGTTATGTAATTTCTAGGCCAAAACACAAGATTATGTAAAATCTCTATAAAATTGCAGTAACATTTACATAACATGAGAGCTGTCCAGGCTCGTCCTGCAAAACTAATCAATTCTCTCTATTTTGTCGTGTTGTATCTTGGCTTCCGGGACGTGGAAGTGGATGTTTTCGTCCACATTTTTTCATTCAGGGAGGCAGCACTTCATCACTAAGCTGTCAAAGGACACTTATATGCGATGAACAAGAAGAGTGCCAAACAAGTTGACTGATCAATCAAGTATGGGCCACGCTGTAGCGGCTCTTCTGCCCAACAGCATGACGTTCATTGAAATACAAAAGCAGCTTGTATACAAATGAAGCCTTTCTGATCGACAATAACATTAAAATAAATCTGTCATACAGTTTGAAAGTATCAGAATTTATTTTTGTATTTTCTTCAAGTCATAGAAAAACTAAAGTGTCAGCAAAGAGGCTTTCATTTCCTCATTCGCTGTCATTGACGGCTATAGACGTCAAAAACTCAAACATTTTTCCCATTTTTGTTAACAAGAGTATGAAAACCTAGATTTTTTTTTATTGTATTAGAACAGATATAAAATTTGTGATTAATCGTGAGTTAACTAGTGAAGTCATGCGATTAATTATGATTAAAGATTGTAATATAATCTTTTCTTTAAAAAAATATTACAAAATAAAAAAAAATATATATTTTTTTATTTGTAATAATATTTTTAAGAAAAGATTATTAAAAATCAGGGCCGTCAATTTTTTTTAAATTTGTAATCGTAATTAATCGCATGACTTCACTAGTTAACTCACGATTAATCAGAAAATTTATATCTGTTCTAAATGTACAAAAAACTAATTTCTAGGTTTTTATACTCTTTTTAACAGAAGTGGGAAAAAATGTCAAACTAATAGAAATAGTTCAAATGATTTTTTTATGTCTATAACCGTCAATGGCAGTGAATGAGTTAACAAAAGGTGCTTTAAAATGGCTACAAGGAAGTGGCTTATACTGGTATCAACTGCTGTTGCGAGTACCAATACCTTGAAATAAGGTTTAATACCGATGCCTGGTATTGATACACGCCCATTCCTAAGACTACCAAGATACCAAGACTAATGCCAATAATACTAAAATAACAATATGAGGAGTACTACAAATAATAATCATCATAAAATAATACAGCATTATAATAATAATGTGTGTGTACCAATATCAGGCAGATACGTGGCCTTATTTCAAGGTATCATTACGACGGCAGCCGATACCAGTATCGGTTGTCCTTGTGTGGCTGTTTCATGATCAGTAATTAGAAATGAGAAAGGAAAAAAAATGACCTTAATGTCATGTAATTCTAAGGGAAAATGCTGTTTTGGGATATATACGTCTTTCTCGTCATTGTTTTTTTTTTGTGGGGGTGGGGGGGCGGGGTTATGTATCAAAAGTACTAGTGGTATCAGTGACTACTCAAGAGTTGAGTATTGATACTAGAATCAGTCTGGGACAAAAAAGTAGTATCAATCATCCTAATAATAATGATGACGATGATAATAATTTGAATGACTTGCAAACTGGAACGTCGCATCGGAGTGCCTACAGTTTGTGAAACGGCCACAAGAGGGCGACTGATACTGCTATGGGCTGCCGTTAGAAGTACCCATTTAACTTACCGATACCTGCTATTCGTACTTGCCCGTCTCTTCTCAAGCTGTGCAAACCATTCAAACATCAAATATTTTACATGGGCATTCAAGAGATGAACTTTCACATTCATATTTTTTTTAATTTATTTTTAATTTATCCATCAAAAAACAAATATAACCAAACGATCTAACATATTCAAAGTGCACTATTAAGAAATTCAATCACAAGTGGAATTTTGAAAAGTTGTGTACAGTACTACAATTCATGTTGACTGACAACTCAAGTGAATATATTTCATGGTTTTCTGTGTGGTGGTCGTGGATAATGTTTGTACTAAGAAAATGTCGCTATTGACATACAGTAGTGTGACAAGTTGTCCGTGAGTCCGTGACGCAACACTTACTTCCATGTGGAGAGACTCTCAGGGGGCCTGTGGCTTGATTTTGCAGCTTGTAGGCTCAAGTCCAACAAAACAGCACAAGTGTTTGTTCGGATCCCTTGAGCAATGTGTGAGTGCTCGCTCGGCCACCAATCAATGTCAAGCGAGGGAGGCTGTGCTGTCACCAGCACTTGCTGCACTTCATGCCAGCCGTCCGCTTTACGTATGCTGGTCCTAGGTGCGAGCTGCATGCTACATTCCCTCATGTTGACATACTGGATCTTACAATTCACAATTGCTGGATGTTGTTCCCCTTCTAAGGACGAATACAACATTCATTTAAGTAACAGTTCTACATTCCAAACTTGTCATACGAGTGGAAAGACACGCTTTTTAATAGAGCTCAACTACCTTTTTTTTTTTTAGACCAAGTACAAGTATGTTTTATTCTATTCAAACAGTGTTCACAAACTTTTCAAATATCTTACTTTTTAGAGTGCAACTTCTCATAACCGGCGTTTTTAATATTCACCTGCATTGTCTCACTCTGAACACTGGGAGGCACCATTTCACCATGTTACCTGTCTGGAGGAACCATTTTGGAAAAATTTCATTAAGCAAATGTTTATTGTGGGTTAAACATCTTTGGGCCAGCGTGGTGTTTTAGTGGTTAACACGTCCTGGGTTCGAACCTCAAACAATCAAAACACATCCCTGACGAGTCATCACACATGATGATTAATCTTTTGTTGACACGTATTTAGGAGCAACTGTCACGTTTTAGACTTTCTAATAATCAGTTTTGGTTATTTAGCCGCACCGCAGGGTTATAGTATTATGAACAGCTCTCAGTTTGACACAGTACAGTAAATTTTTACACCAATAAAAACTTTAACGCCAATAGCAAAGATAATCATTGCCTTTAGACAATTTTGAAAACGGTCTACTCACCACTAGAGAGAGCCATAGGTCAATTTATAAATGTACACACGGAGGTCACTCACTTCTCAGCATCAATAAATCATCACGGAAACTGCTTTTAAAAACTAAAAACAACCACCATGTATATGTTTTTGGAACGTGGGCAGATAGTTTGAACCCAGGACCTCTCCCCTGTGAGTCACATGTTCTAAAGCCCGTGGCGCTGCCTCAAATATAGTCAACCCACAAATGCTCATAAGTCACCCTCAGAGGACTGTTTCAAGGTTCCCTAAAGCTTGGCAAGATGGCGTGCTAGTGTTTAGCACACCTGCCTCACAGTTCTGATGTTCAATGTTCGAATCTTGGCCCCAGTGTAGAGTTTTCATTTCCATTAAAAAAAGAAAAAAAGGAAAAGGAAATTGTCTCCCTCTGCAGCAAGAGTGATGTGTTTCCCCTCGACCTATCACTAGGGGGCAGTATGACTTCACAAAAGGCGAGCCACCCTCCCCATTTCTAATAATACAAAGATCTTTGGAGGCCAGCAAAAAGTCACCAAGGAATTTGTGGAGGCTCAATATCTTCCACTTTCTAACTTACGTCTGCAATTCAAGCGTTTTATGATCCATAACCACATCCATACTTATGGGAACAAAACAATCATTTTCGCTCTCATGTGGATTTTCTCCAACTTTATTGGAAGGAATCCAGTTCAAGTCATGACATCAAATTTGCTTTACATTTTTCATCATGATCGTCAGTGCCATCAGCATGCATGTTATGTTGCTCCTTTGAAAGCGCGTGCTAACTGTCCAAATTTCAAGACTGTTCAATTGAGATGAGGTTCCATTTGACCACCAGATTTTCTGCCATGTTGTTTCCAGCCCCAAAATTTGCACCGGCAAACTTAAGGCAAGTCTGTACATGTGACTCAAGTCAACCTTGCAGCCACTAGAAGAGTCCAGCCCGTATTACCAGCTTTGTTTTTTGGGCTAAATTGCCCTTACAAGGTTCTTTTTGTGTACTTGGAAGCTCACCTTGTCCACGATCATCCTCATTCAAAAAGACAGCATCTCGAACCCTTTGTAGCCCCTTACAATCTGATTCTGGGCTACAATCACGCCCTTGACATCTTTTTTTAAAAGTCTTGCCCCACCGTGCTTGAGTTCTAGACACAATCATTTATTTGGGCTAATATGTAAAACACACAAAAGTGAAAAGCCGTTAGAGGGAGACAGAACGGGAAGCCTGGCGGTTCGTCTTTCAGCGCCCCGCGTTTCTTAGATGAAAAAAGAAAACATGAGGGGAAAAAAAAACAAGGGTCAAACTCTGCTCCTTTTAAAAAGGGTATTTGGGAGGGGGGGCACAGTATGAATCTGGAAAAAGAAAGTTATAATTTGTATGCATTTTTAACCAATATATACACCATAATCAATAAGCAACCATAAAAATGTTTCTTTCCAAGTCAGCATACTCACAAAAGCATCAGGAGGTCATAGAATTATTTACTGTACTTGTATTGCTATTTATTTATTTATTTCAAATGACCACCTACTGGTTGAAGTTCATTCGCATGCGGGAATGCGTTGCCGCAGCAACGCTGATCAGGCATCGTGAGAAATCTCCAAATTCAGACGAATGAAAGCCAGGTCACGTGTGCCTCGGAGCGGCTGCTTTCTTCCGACCACTTCCTAATTAGACCACCATTGCTCCTCATGTGCAACCGACAACACCTGTCCTCATGCCTGACACATTTCCCCCCTAATGAGCATGCACGCACACGCCGGTTACACTTTATTTACTCGGATAGGTGTTTTTTTTTCCCCCCCATTGCAAAATCAGGGCAGCTTTTGAACAGCTGTGAGATAACGCCTGCCCCCGGCACACTGAGCATGACAACACACACACAAACACGGGGAGACAGAAAAAAAAAAACTAATTAATGTTTTGAAGTCAGTTTACAGGATGTTATCATGCAACACAAATTGCCTGTTTTCGCATCCTTTGGTATCGTAATACACAACGTACACACGTGACATCACACGCAATATTGCAGCATGGATCCAAGAAACGTGTGCTCGTGAATGTCATGCACGATCCATAACCAGCATGCAGACTTTTTTTCCTCATTTGTTCCTGTATTCATTTTAGTTAAATATTATCATCATGTAATCAAAATATAAACTCATTCACTGCCATTGACGGCTATAGATGTCAAAAATTCACTTCATTTCGATGAGTTTAAATTTTTTTCCCACTTTTGTTAACAAAAGTATGAAAATGTAGATTTTTTTTTTAATTGTACATTTAGAACAGATATAAAGTTTGTGATTAATCGTGATTTAACTAGAAAAGTCCATTTTAATCGCCGGACGCCCCTAATTTTTAATAATCTTTTTTTTTTTTTTTTTTAAAGAAAAAAAAAAAATATATATAAAAGAAGAAAAAATATATATATTAAAGAAAATATAAACAAAAATATATATGATTTTTTAAATAGAAAAGATGATTGAAAATAAAAAAATAATTACAATTATTTTTTAAAGAAAAGATTATTGAAAATAATTCAAATAATTAAAAAAAAGAATAAAAAAAGAATAATAATTACAATCATTTTTTTTAAAGAAAATATTAAAAAAAAATACATATTTTTTAAATAAATTTGTAAAAATTTGAAAAATAATAAAAATATTTTGTTAAATAGAAAAGATTATTATTATTTTTTAAATAATATATTTTTTTTAAATAGGAAAGATTATTACGGGCGTGAGGCGATTTGTTTTTTTTATCGTAAATAATTGCATGATTTCACTAGTTAACTCACGATTAATCACAAATTTTATATCTGTTCTAAATGTAACAATAAAAAAAAAAATCTCGGTTTTCATACTCTTGTTAGCAAAAATGGAAAAAAATGTTCAACTAATGGAAATAGTTAAAATGAATTTTGACGTCTACAACCGTCAATGGCAGTGAATGAGTTAAGAAGGAAGGCAAAGCTAGTAGGAAAAAAAGTCAATCCAAATGCTGTTCAGATCAAAATTTTGAAAAATGTTTATCAGGGAAAGACATTTGAAAATCTCTCTCTATCTCAATCAGATAATTTTTCTCTCTCCCCATTTGGCCAGTCCAGTCTATGGCTGTACTCGGCCCAAATCATCACGCATTAAACGCCCCTTTGCCAAATCGCGCTGCCTGTATCTTCCATATCATGGAAATTAGCATTAAAGGACTGTCGCATTACTGTTTAATGGATCCCAACCGAGTGAATCATTTAAGAGGCTCCGCCATCAAAGCCGCAAAGCCCTTTGAAGCGTCACTTGGAAGCGTGCAAAATGAACATTGGCGTAAGGAAGGCTTGCTTGCACATTGCGCAATTTATATATTATAATATATATATATATATATAATATTATATATTATATATATATATAATATATATAATATTATATATTATATATTATATATATTATATATATATAATATTATATATATATATATATATATATATATATATATCACTCACTCAGGTTCAAAAGCCAGTTCAGTAGGCCGTGATAAACATTTATTAAACAGTTTTCATGATTTCAGAAGCACCGTTGGCAACTTTCTGAGAGGATGCAGTCGTATTTGCGGGGCAAATCGAATCACTTGCGTTTGGCTCAGCAAATCTTGGTTGACTTGGAGCTCAGGGAAGGTTTCCTTCCATACGGTGATGATTTTTGCAATGTGCGATATGTGCGGCCGCATTTCTGCCTTGAATCATCAAAACAAAAATCAACTCTCATAAGAATCGCGATTCTCATTTAGTACGATTCAGAATCGATTTTAAATGTCCCAAAATCGATTTTATTAAAATTATTTGATACTGTCTTGCCTTTGTCTGTTTGTGCCTTTATTTGGAGCGCTGTTCATGCTGTACCCGGTTTGGCCACTTAGGGGCAGTGTGGTTCCACGCAGTCTAATACACTGTTAAAGTGTAGCCACATTAGAGAGTAGAAGGAAAAAGTCACGATCAAGTTATTCCAATAAAAGTTGTTTTTTTGCAGTGTGGAGCCGCTCTTTTGAGTGATAAAAGTGCCGCGAGTAGCGCGCCAATTAGCATTAGCGAGTCAGACTGGAGTAGATCATTACAATTCCTTACACATCTGTAGATTGAAGCAAAAATCATTGTCAATCAAATCATTTCGAAACAAAAATCGTTCTTATCCGAAAATCGATTCCGAATCGAATCGCACCCCCCCCCCAAAAAATCGGAATCGAATCGTGAGACATTCAAAGATTCCCACCCCTAGAGTTGAATGCTACATGGTGTCTGTTTTTATGATGGTGACAGTTTGTCATAAATGCATTCACTTGACATGATTTCCTACTTCCAGGCTTTCTTTCCACTATTTATGCGATCACATTTTCGTCACAGCTCAACATTTTTGTTTGTTTGTTTCTTCTGTGTTGCCGTTTTAAACGATGCTTGCTGAGTCCTAATGCCTACTTGAATTCCATTTTAAATCATGCAGCTGCCTGCCGGGTGTCGGCTTGCACTGTTTGCTTTTTTTTCCTATTTATGAGTGTTTGCCATCACGGCGATATTTGCAATTACCTGATGGAATAACACAATAAGTCACCGGGAGGGAAGACAAAGATCACGCTGTTAGGCCAGAACACGACCAGCCAGTCGTGAAAATCAAGTGAGAAGCGAATGAAAGAGCCGCAGACTGACAGCCGAGTATATTTGAACAGACAATGTGCTCCAAGATAAAAGTGCTGCATTGGTGCCAAGTTCGCTTTTGTAATTTTCTCACGCCTCGCACAAACTTGAGAAAAAAAAACAACAACTAACAAACTCCTGCAGTCACTTTATATGCTAATAGTGTGCGCGTTTTATTTATTCTGGCCATGCAAGGCTCATTTATTGAGGCAATTAAAGGTGTTCACAGACGTGTTCAAGGGCACTGGGACACTCGAACCTAACCATGAGGAAAAGGTCCTTTACCTTCCCACATTTCAAACTGAATAGACAAGCACCAGTTTTCCTCACAAATGACGACAATATAGTGATAATCATTCATTAACTCATTCACTGCCATTGACGGCTATAGACGTCAAAAATTCATTTGAACTATTTCTATTAGTTTAACATTTTTTTGACTTTTCTTAACCAGAGTATGAAAACCTAGAAAAAAAATTATTGTACATTTAGAACAGATATAAAATTAGTGATTAATCGTGAGTTAACTAGTGAAGTCATGCAATTAATTACGAAAAAAATGTTAATCGCTTGAAGCCCCTAATTTTTTCTTTGTTTTTAAAAAAAGTAATTTAAATAATTTTTTAAAAACATTTTTAATAATCTTTTACTTTAAAAAAAAAGAAAAAAAGGAAAGATTATTAACAATTTGCGGCGTCAAGCGATCAAATTTTTTAATCATAATTAATCGCATGACTTCACTAGTTAACTCAGAATTAATCACAAATTTTATATCTGTTCTAAATGTACTATAAAAGTTTTCATACTCATGTTAACATAAAAGTGGGAAAATATGTTAATCTAATAGAAATATGGCTGCATCTTTTAGTCATTGATACAGTATTTCATAATAATTCATAAAATTGAGTTAAAATGAGTGTGATACTGATTTGTGTTGAGGTAATTTTTCTGCCACTAGATGGCATAATAGCATTTGTAAGACCTTGGTGACAGCTCAGTGCATTTTTCTGTTCATAATAAGAGCTATCTAATCTTTAACATGAAATTCTGCACACTTTTAAAATTGTAAAAAATACAACTTGACCCTATTCTCCACAAATATATGTATGCATTATTATTCAAATTTATTCCAGCTAAATTTTGACGTGAACTAGTTTGCTACTGTTGGTTTTCATACTGTTGTTAACAAAAGTGGGATTATTATTTTTTTAACTAATAGAAATAGTTAAAATGAATTTTTGACGTCTATAGCCGTTAATGGCAGCGAATGAGTTAATGTATTCACAAGGTGAAAATCAATGTTGGCTCTTCAAACCATTTGTTTGGTCTACTTGTCTTGACTGCTTCTGACAGTGATGATAGGAATTAGCAACTATTGCCCCCAGTGGCCGATATAAATATTGCAAGTGTCACAAGAGTTACACCTGATGTCAATGGCACTAATTAGGTCGTCAAGGCTGCTACCAACACAACATATACAAAACAACGTGATGTTGTTGTTTAAAAGCTTTCTGCAGTATCCAGATGAGTGCCTGAACATTTCAAAAGACTTTTTGATGATCATTTGACCCTTCCTGGAGCACAGGCAGATGCTACTTTGTTTGGATCTAACAATCATGTCTTTGGAATGTGATTCAAACCCAGGACCTGGGACCAGGATCCGAGTCAGATGTGTTAACCACTGGGACGGCTAACCATGCTACAAGGTAAGCTGTAGATCATTATTTAACTTCAATTAATTCGACCAAAAGTTTTCATTTGAGCCACAAATAATACACAGTAATGCAATAAATGAAAACCCACAATAACAAAATGCCCCCATTCAATACAATCTAGCCATGTTTTTATTTACAGCACTATTTTTTAAACGCTTTTTAAAAACAATACAAGCACATTTAACCACAAACAAAATAATACAGAGAGAGATAATCAATACCAATTCCTTGATGTCTTTACAGTATACGAATCCTACTCATTTCATCATGTACGTCAATAATCATGTGTAAGATGTCTTTTTTTTTATACCATTTTTCTTTTCACGGTTGTTTCTCGCAGTTTTAATCTTGTAAAGTGTCTGCGTTTCATAAAAAGTGCTATACAATTATTATCATTATTATTATTTACATCATATCGGCATGAAAAGCGGCAGCTGTATGTATGCTGTACTTCCTGTTTTCAGTCTTGAGGAAAAATGTACATTCTTCTCCGTGCTTGTCATCCATCTATCAATCAATCAATGTATTTATCTATCCCGGAGCGCAGCAGTTTTCGAGTCTCAATAAACGATAATACAACTTGCGTGCGTTCTTAGGACGACCGTACTTGGCGAGTTCACGAGAATGTACTCTGCGTTCTTCATAGTGAGAAAAAGTCAAAGTTGCCATCTGCCACGTAGTGGTCAACGGTGGAATTACGCCCTGAATAAACACAAGCCCACGACGATGATGATGATGATGGTGGCGTGGGGGGTACTGTATTTTTGTTCCTCTATGGCCGTGACATAACGGTACTGTAGCGACTTTTGGTGAGATTTTTTTCATTACTTTTTTTTTTGAATGCCACAATTTGGTACAGTTCACATTATTCACAAACTGTATGTGTCGGTCAAAGTGTTGAAAATGGGGTTCCCTTGAATAGAGATGATTTTTGTTGTATATGTGACTTGGCTCAATTGAGGTTGGAAAACGCTGTCGCAGGTCACCATCTTGGCCACTTTCTCTAGTCAAGTACAGTAAATAAACGCCCCCCCGACCACTCTATGAGGAAACACAGTAATACAAAAGCCAGGCATTATACACAATTACCCTGTCTTGACTTTAAGTGAGTCCTTGACGATGAAAATACAAGCAGCGCAACGGCAATAAAGTCATTGAGATGTATAGTGAGCGGCGTTTATTGCGTGCGAGTGCGTGATGGTCGGCTGAGTAACACTCGGGGTTGAGATCTACGACGCCATCCGCGCGTTTACAGCGCCGCCCGCCGACGTCTTTATCGCGCCAAGTTAATATAGCGCCGAGAGAAATGGTGCCGCAAATTCGTCATGAAGACGTTGGCATGCAGAGGGTGCGACGCCGCCGAGCACATCTCGGCCTCCGTCTGCAAGGTCGCGTTTCAAGTAGGATGGAAAAAGGCTGCTGCTTTCCCACCTGGGCGGCGTCACTTTCACTTATGGCGGCAAACTGGGTCATGCTTCCATGTCAAACAAAAAAAAAACTTTTCTTTGTCACTTATAATGCCGACCACTGAAACTTTTCTGGCTTTTATTTCTTCTCAGCTGCAAAATAAATCGTTTTTTTTTTTTTAAACCCTGGAGAACCCACGGGGTCAAATTTGGCCCCTATAAATTCTGCAACTCAAATAACAAATACCTTTTTTTTTTCCAGCAGTGATTTTGTTCTTGTTTCCATTGGCCAAAGTGTGTACATTCAAAATCCAGTTCTTAAAATGCAAAAAAAAAATTATATTGTTCAATGTAGCTGTATATTTGATTGATTATTTTCTTAAATTCTAAATAGTTTACTGACAGTTTTTGTTATTCTGATTTTTCGAAATGATACCCCTAAATCCCCAAAGGGTCAAATTAGTAATCTTAAATTAGGGAATAAAGGGTTACAATTTAAAAAAACATATATTTTGGTGTCCAGTGAACTTATAGCAGTCATTTAATGTATAATTCATAATTTTCCAAAGAAGAAAGGGGTTCTTGGGTTCTCCAGGGTTAAAGAGGGAGAGGAAACATCTGCGGCTATAGACATTTCTTTTATCAGCCATTTCCCCCCCAAACTGCCATTTTAGACACAGTTGCTTGACTCCAACAATACGGCAAAACTGACAGTGTGATGCCTGGAATGTGGAATTTGGCAGAAAATACTTCACTCACTAGCCTTTATCTCCACCATCAACAAAGGATTGACTCTGCAAATTGAGAAGTCTCAATTGTGATTGTAATCAATCGATATCGCAGTCAACTTTGTACCTGGTCATGTGACCTTCAACCTGACAGCACAGAGGAGTGACACCGACGCCAGTGGGCGCACGAGCGATACTTTCTCATCTCGCTCCTCAGCAAAGTGTCAAGAAGGACATCGACCCGGTGAGACGGGATGCGAAGCCAAGATTTGAACCATTGACCTTCGCCATCCGTCCATCTGGCGCGTCAAGTGGAGCCCAAATAAAAGTGAACATCTGCGGTCTCTCGAACGCGGATCACGTTTTGTCTCCTCCTGTCAATTGATTGGACTGAAAGTCATGACGTGCATGCTGAGAGTTTTTGTTGCTAGGTTACCAGACCCGCTTATCCACATGAATATGCGGCGACTGCAGGAATGACAGAAAAGCTCACTCCAGTGCTGCATGGCCATTTTGCTAACAAATACCTTTTTAGATGATTTCAAAACAAATACTTAAAAAACTCTTTGTAGTTTGTTTTCAAAATAAACTTGGTCTGGTAGTAGTACAACACATTAGTCCTGTATTAGCAGCGAGTGCGGCATTTCTCTCGTACTGTCAGTATATGTTTGATTCCGGTGCGCTTAAAGCAACAATCCATTAGAGATTGTTTGTATCACAAAAAGCAGTTTGTAACTTGTCAGCACGCAGTCTTGGCTGACCAGCTCGGATTCAAGGCACACATTTTCTTTTCTTTTCTTTAATAATGTGCAAATAATGAGAATGATGTGGTACTGAATTGCGAGGATATACTTTATACTTACTTACTTACTTTCTACCAAGACAACATGCAGTTAGCTAGCTAGCTCGCTATACCTACAAGTCTGAAAATGCATCCTTCTCTTTACGTCACAGTTTACAGAACAGCCCGCCTGCTGTTGTTATTTAAATTCCCAAGTGAGGGGCTCGATTGATGCCTGTCTGCTAGCTAAGAGGAGGCCGTTAGCTTGCGAGCTAGCTGGTGGCTAGCACCTCTTGTTGTGGCGTTGAACGTTCTGTGATGTCCTGGCGGGATATTTTCTTACTGTTGAGTTTTTTTGGCAGGGGTTTCAATTCTCTTCTCTGTGTTGTATGAAATTGAATTAATTTATTTTCACTTTGCAGGGTTTTTAAATCTCAAGAGACAGACATCGTTTACATTGACGCTGAGAGGATAGAGGACAGAAACAAAACAACTAAAGAGAAAACATTAAGTTGCATTCAAAAGTTGTTGTAGTTGTTGATCATATTATTGAAATGGTACATCGTAGTAACAATTGTGTAGAAATGTTCTGTTTCAGAGTATTCCTGTAAGGTGAAGTGCAAAGTCTTAGTCCGGGAACTACCACAGACAGCCTTAACTTGACCCATATATTTGGATCAATTCATGTAGCACTGCAGTGCATCCATCCATTGAACGACCAGTATTATCATAGACAGCATTTGCAGTACATACACACACAGAAGCAGCCATATTGGATGAGCAAAGTGAAGCTTATTTGTAAAGACGCCTCGTTCAGTTTCTCCTTGGAGATGTATCATCAAGCCACAACTCATTGGATTAATAAGGAACCATTACCTTTGATTATATGATCCCATTCAAATGCAATCTTACTAATTATTTGCCAATTTAATGGCGAATACAATTGCCACATCCAATATGGTGCCATGTGATGACATAACGGGCCACCTGTTTGAACGATGTCTGCAGCAGAATAAAAAAGGAAAGCATTATCCAAACTTATTTTAGATGCCCAAATTATATTTGCCTCCTGGTTTCTTTTTTTAGTTTGTAGTATGTCCCTCCTCACTTGCCGTACGATGGTCCTCAGAACTCCTTATTTACAACTACTTACATGGCGTTTACTGACACTCGGACATAAGAGTCTGAAACAGAATGAATGAAAAATATAACAATAAAAAAGGCGATCCATGCCTCAAATGGAGGGGCACAATAATCTTGGTAGGCGGGCACGGACCCCTGTGGCGACGGGTGTAACAGGACCATATTTTTTTTCCAGTCAAAATCAATCCTTGTAATAATAAAAAATAAAAAATAGGACTAACTAACTCTAATAGGGACCCGATATTTTAAGACACGCCTCACTAACATAAATCCAGTTGAAACAGCAATCGCAAACCAATAATGGCTCGTTGACCGAGGACCGCTGACATTTTACTCCTCGGGCTGATCAGCTTTTCCCATTATTGACATTTGGATTTCATTTGTATGCTTGCCACGTATGTCCATTTTCAAAGTGCAACTGATGAGGATCTTAGTAGCTAAGAAATGCCTCCCTCATCTTCTGCCAGTTCTGATGTTGTTGTTTGTGTATATATCTTTGTGTGTGTGTGTGTGTGTGTGTGTGGCAAGGGCTCAAGGCAGCAGCCTGATGGGAGGGCAGACTGGTTCAGGTCTCGACGCTCAGAGGTTTTTGCACAAACACATCTGTCAAAAGCGGATCACAAGCCAGCCTTATTAGCGCCAAAGTCTGCACTCGGCCACCCGGCGCGGAGACCTCGCAGCATTCAAGGTTTTAAAATCCAACCACTTTCTCTTGAGGTTAAAACAAACCACGCACACGCCAAATGAAAAGTTATAATGATGAAATATTCAAAGGCTCAAAGCTGCGGGAGTGTTTTGTGTGCTTTCAAAACTACTAAACTTTTTTTTTGTGAATATTTTAAAAACATAACCATCAAAGTTGAACACATTTCGACATTTCTAATTCAAATAGTAAATTAAAATTGACTTCCAAGCTTTAACAATTACTATAGAGTCTTAATGGTAAAATCACTGCTTTAAAGGTGAAGTTGTAGTGTAATAAACATAAAACACAGAATATGTACTCACTCTTTCAAGACAGCTGACACACGTAAAATTTAGGGTTTGGTTTAAAACAATCGAATAATCGATATTGAATAGATCTTGGTGCTTTGTAATAACAGCACTTTTATTGCAGCACAATATTCAAGCCACCTTTTTTTTCCACTATTGAAATGTAAACAAAGTGCAAATATAGCGCAACCATATAAGTGACGCACGCAGCTTGAAATGGTAAGAAAAACTGGACAGTTAATGTGATGTTAGAAGACTATCTTTGTCTTCCGCGTGTTCGTTGTTGTTCGGGCTGAGAGAATGTTGATTTTCTCAATACAGACTGGAGATCGGTGAACAGGTCCTTCGAAGGATTTATTTTACAGAATATTCCGGACACAAGCAAGTTTACAGACAAATGGCTGCAGTCCTCTCGCAAGTGTGTAGTTACAGCGGACTCACAGCATTCTTATACTATCTTGAAGAGCAGTATCATAAAACTCCCAAGCCCCCAAGCTCCTTTTTGGGATTGAGGTTGGGGAAAGCGGGTTGATACATTTCTCAAGGTGATGCAGATACATTTCTGGTAGCTAACGGGGGTTAACAACTATGACTATTAAATGGACACCGTTATCAAGGCTGTGTTAAAATGTCCTTGTAGTCTTTACAATAATAATTAATTGTCTTCGTTTGGCCATCTATGTGTTGTGGGAGGTGTGCATTTTGTTTCCAGATATAATAAGGTTTTGTGTTACGCAGAATAAGTAGTGTCAGGAGGAAGAAGACTGGTTCAATTAGTCTACATTTGGAGGTGAACACAAACAATTGGTAGACAGCTGCTGCCAAGTAGAAAGGAAACCCGTGCCAGCGTACTCTTCGTGCTTTTGCCCGCAGGCGGTCGTACCGCGCTAAGCAATTGTCCATCACTTTGGCAAGGCCAACTCTTTCGGCAAATTAATTTCTTGTCCGAAGCGGTTTATTTACAAGTCGTGGGGCAGTTCAGTAGAAGAGCCAAGTGTTATTTTAATTGCATTATACTCCCAACAGAATGGTGTGTGAATTACAAATATGTAGAGGTAGACGTGTTTTTTTGATGTGGGTCTAAAGATCTGGAATCAGATTGTTTTTTTGGGATACATTTTTCTTTCTTAGTCCGCCTCCAGCGACAAGCCGTGCGTATTACGAGCCCTGTGATAAATTGACTATGTTGAAGCTCCTACTACCGCCAGTGAGCTCGAGAGCTAATGTGTTGTTGCGTTCCAACATCAACAATAAATAGTTTGTGCATTCCAGTCCTAATATGGTATGCTAGTGGACAGCCTTTTCGTTACTTTTGAAGTTAATCAACTCAAACGCACCGGACACTTGTAAAATTCAATTAAAAAACCCCAAAGACATTTAAAGTTCAACCAGAATGTTCTGGAAATATAATGCGATGATTGATGCGCGACCTCTCCAAATTTTGTGAGGTTTCATCTCTGTCAGCAGAAAAGCAATTAGCTAACAGTGTGTTTGATTTATTTTCGTGATGCCTCAAGAGAAGGAACGATAAAGTGGTTGACTGTAAAATGGCACTTAATAGTTGCTTTAAATTATTATTATTTTTTTTTACTTTGTATTATCTAACTATCAGGAAACTGCTTTGAAATTAGAAGCCAAGTTTTAGGCTTTGGAGGTTCCACTTGAATGACTACCTCCACATTTCCCAACCAATTTAAACCATTCCAGCATCAATTATTTTCCAGAACAAATTCTTTGCAAATTCAAAATTTCAAATCCCTTGAAATTCACCATTTCTCAACTGATTCAAAGCATTGCATTCACTTTCTAATCCGTTGATTTAATCAGGGCTTGCAAATGACTTTTGCTGCATCTGTGTTCCACCCAACCTCTTATGGCCAGTAGATGGAAGCAGAGCAGCATAGACTGAAAAGCACATTGGATATTGCCCCCCCCCCCCTCCTCTCTCCCCCCACATAGAGCTTCTCTGCCTCCTCTTTTCCTTTGAGAAGAGAGACTGGTCCTTTCAAGTCCCTTCAATCAGGCCCCCATAAAGGCAAGACTGAGTGCATTGCTTACAGCGGGGACCTCACTTCATTTCTTTCAACTGACAGTCGTTTCACATCCAAGCCACTCGGACCAAGACTAAGATTGCAGCATTGAGATGTTGAGGTCTGATAAACGTACGGAAAAACTCTTGCATGACTTAAAGATTCTTCGCAACTACCCCCCCCCCCCCCCCCCTCCCACAAAGCGGCTGTGATCCCGACATTGAACCAGCGATTCTGATTTACGCTCGCTCACGTGCTGCATCACTCGCTCTAATTAACGCTCAGCTGTGTGAAGCCGGGGATTAGATCAGGCCAGGGAAATCAATGGCTTCACGGCTCAAAAAGTGGAGAGCGAGCAATATGTGAGTAATCAAGCTGGGCGAGGATCAAGAGCACCGGCAAAAACCTTTCAAGGTTGAGCGTGTCAGTCACATGTGGATATGTGCGCTGCGTGTCCGCCGATTAGAAGAGGGTGTCACGTTTCGTGGGATCGTTCGGACCGTGACGTTCACACCGGAGGACCGATGGACGCAGGCATTGAAGTCTCGGGTCCTCCACTCCTGTGCAAAGACTGCAGTCTCAGTAGCATGCGGAGGTTCGTCCGCTTGGTTTTCCCAAAGGAGGTCAGACATTTGTTTCCCGTCTGTTCTCATGCTCAACAGTCCTGATGGATCATCAACACCACGGCTTGTTTTCTGGTTATTGATAGAGTGATTAAGAGCCATGATATCTTAATTCCATTTCCCCCCCGGTCTCTGTAAAACACACACTCGCCGAGTCATCTCTGATCTGAAGGCGGATTTAAATGTAAATTAAACTGTCTGTGGTATTGAAGGGATAATTATTAGCACGATCAGCAATCGCGATAGTGTCCAGAAACGGTCCCCTGAGCCCGAAGTCATTAATGGAACCACATGTGCTGTTTCCACTCAAACACGAAGATCCCGGCCCGCTCCGTCGGGTCCACTGCCAATATACCGCCGTGTATCGGTTCATGTCACCGCCACAATGGCCACCAGAATTCATACTTTGCTTGGAAGAAAAATCATCAAGAGCAAATCTGATTCTATTTAATTCGATCTGTCTGATTTAAGATGCAACTTGGTTTAACCCTGGAGAACCCACGGGTCAAATTTGGCCCCTATAAATTCTGCTACTCAGATAACAAAGACCTTTTTTTTTTTATTCCAGCAGTGATTTTGTCCCTGTGTTCTTGTTTCCATTTGCCAAAGTGTGTTTGTACATTCAAAGTCCAGTTCTAAAATGCAACAAATAAAACAAAAAAATTATATTGTTCAATGTAGCTGTGTATTTGATTGATCATTTTCTTAAATTCTAAATAGTTTACTGACAGTTTTTGTTATTCGGATTTTTCGAAATGATACCCCTAAATCCCAAAAGGGTCAAATTTTGCCCTAATCCTAAATTAGGGAACAAAGGGTTAAAATTGAAAAAACATATATTTTGGTGTTTAGTGAACTTATAGCAGTCATTTAATGTATAACTCATAATTTTCCAAAGAAGAAAAGGGTTCTTGGGTTCTCCAGGGTTAATGAGAGGCTGTGGTGTGTTCTGACTAGAAGTGTCAGTCGATTAAAAATTTGAATCGTCACTCATCACATGACTTCAAAAGTTAATGCATGATTAGTCGCACATTTTATATCTGTTCTAAATGTACAGTACAAATATTTTTCCCGGAGTTTTCACGCTCTTGTTAACATAAAAGTGGGGAAAAAGTTTAAAAGAAATATGGCTGCATCCTTTAGTAATTGATACAGTAATTTCATAATTCAGGAAAGTTCAAATTAAAAAGTGCAATATTGATTCGTGTTGGTCATTTTTCTTCCACTAGATGGCATAATTACATTTGTAAGACTTTGGTGACAGCTCAGTGTATTTCTCTTTTCACATTATGAGCTATCTAATCTTTAACATGAAGTAACTTGTGAAATTCTGTACATTTTTAAAATTGTAAAATACAACTTGACCCCAGTCTCCACAAATGTATGTTACATTTATTACTATTTGTATTTATGTTGACGTGGATGTGTTTGCTGCGTTGCAACTGGAACGGGCTCTTTGCACAACTCATCTACTTCCTGAACTTTGACACCACTCCTTTTGTTTCCCGCCTTTCATGATTGGACAAACTGATGAATCCAGGTGTGTCTAAACGCACTCATTTTGACACTGTTAGTTTTGACAAATTATATTTAAGAACCAACC
Organism: Vanacampus margaritifer; assembly: GCF_051991255.1. Lineage (NCBI taxonomy): Eukaryota > Metazoa > Chordata > Actinopteri > Syngnathiformes > Syngnathidae > Vanacampus > Vanacampus margaritifer. Next base: position 11,119,377 of record NC_135447.1, on the reverse strand, counting down.
TAAATGTCAAACAGTTGGATCAAGATTCCAATTCTAACCATTCAATTCATCTTGCTGCTCACACCTCCAGTTTCAATAGTTTCCCACTAACTTCCCCCAACACTTTTTTTTTTTTTTTTTTTTTTAACAGCACGTTGATCCCAGCCAAGGTATTCAGCACCTTTTTTTTTTTTTTTTTTTTTTTTTTTTTAGCCATCAGAACCCTCTACAGCAACAAGGACAAATGCACTTCAAAGTCAACAAACTCTGTTGCTTATTCCTGCGAGGCCGAATGTGGTCCGCCTCCCCGAGCCAGATATTCGTTACTGCCAGCTTGAATTTCATGAGGAGACTCCCAAGAGGGCGCACTGCGTTGCACTTGGCTTGCTAAGCAGCATTTTTACACTTTTTTTTTTTTTAAAATGCAGTTCTGTGCATACAGCATGACCCCTCAAGACATTAGTCTGAGGCAGAGCATCGTGCCGGAACAACAACAAGGATTTGCATTCATATTGCAGAGTTGCATGCAAATGACGGCCAATTTTTTAAAGCAGGAAGTTTCCGCGGAAGACGCAAAGTTGAGATCAGGTAGCTGGCGGTGAAAGAAAAGAACTCCGGCAACACAATGTTTACGAGAATAGTCCAAGCCTCTAGAGCTTTTTATTTTTCCAAAATGTAGATGAGCTGAATGTGCAGATTACCCAGCTCGAAAATACTTCACATTTCCCATATCAGCAGTTGGCAGAGCATTGCTTCGGCGTTTGATGTTGGAAGGAGTGATTCTTCTTGCGCAGCGTGATGCATTTGTAGTCTCTGTGTAAACCAGTATTTGAGAGTCATGCCTGAAATTGCAGCAGTGCAATATTTATGGCGACACAGACTATGGTGACTCGCATGAATCCACCATTTTGGCTGATTTTACAATATGCAAGACCGTTAATAAGGAAACAAATATTAGGTGGACTGCTGGGCAAGAAAGAAGGCGTGAAATACAGCAACAAACGTGGGTTACACACTTATTGATAATCAGACTGTATTTGAGCATATTTGCCCGTTTTGGTCAAAATCAATAAAAGCCCAATTTTCTGCGAAAGATTATCCTGAGCAAATATTATTACGATCATTGCAATCACCGCCTGGCGTTGGCCTTCCTAAACCCTCCTTCCTCATGTTTCCTTTTTTCCATCAAAAAAAAAAACTCGGGATGCTACGTAGCGAACCGCCAGGCTTCCCTTTCTGCTGAATTTATTTATTATGATCTGGCCTTAATAAACAGACTAAATTATTTACGAGCAGGGTTGGGAGGGTTACTTTTAAAATATAGTATTCCGTTACAGTTACAAGTTACCTGCTAAAAAATGTAGTTAGTAACGTAATCCAAGTACTATAATAAAGTAATGTATTTTTTTTTTCTCACCGTAGAAATTGTAATCCCTCGAAGTAATCTCCGTTTTTAATAAACGTACCTGCAATCTGATTATACGTTTTTTCCTGTAACTGTAGGGGAATACAGTTTAAAAAAAAATTGTAATCTGATTACATAACGGCGGTACATGTATCCCGTTACTCCCAAAGCCTGCTTACCAGCATACCAGTAGTGAAATATAGAAAGAAGTTGTCTGGAGTGAATTGTGGAAAGAAAAAGACGGCGGTAGCCAAAAGAGAAACGTCGAGAACAGGAAATGAAAAAAGGTGACGCATGGCAGGTCATTAAAGAAGATGTAAATGGCGAGCGAGGGATGGAGGTGCATGTAATGAGGGGAACTTAACTCTCAGGATGTGGTGGAAGAGAACGCATGAGAATATATCTGGCCCCCACAAGCATGAGATGCCGCATGAGCAGCAGACAAATTCAAATGAAAATCTCATGCCTGACTCGTTGAAATAATTTGGAATGACATTTTGATGAGTGCTTTTTAACATTTAATTTGTAGTTGATTCTGATGCGTGTCTGGACATATTTTAAAATCGAACAATTCACAGTAAACCGTTTTTGTCTCCTCATGTTGGCTTGTTTTCATTCCACTAACACAACACTCCCTACATGAGGGTGCTTGTCACGTGTTATTTTTTTCCCAGAGAAGAACGCGACTTGGAAAAAGGCTTTTGCTGTACTATCTCTTGCTATCTGTCAGCACCGGCTTTCAATCTTCCTCTTGGAATGGATCAATAGATCACATCCAGGGTGGCAGACAGACACAGTTTGTCATAGTGATTCTAGTCAGGTCTTCTTGTGTTCAACGCGGCGTGTTTTTGGCGAGTCGTTAATATTTAAGTCAACCGTTTTTTAAAATCACTCTTGTAAGATGAAAGGTGCAGCTTCAAGTTGAAGATGGCAAAGCTAAGCCTTCTACACAGACGGGAAGAACACAATAAGTGTAGGTTTAACCCTGGAGAACCCACGGGGTCAAATTTGGCCCCTATAAATTCTGCTACTCAAATAACATAGACTTTTTTTTTTTTTTTTTTAACAAATAGAACTTCAAAAGTCCAGAGTGCCTCTTCTGACCCCTGCATAGGGCCATCTAGTGGATGAATAATGCACTTACATGGGCCAGAGTGGTGGTGGCAAGATGGCTAAAATGCAACAAATAAAACAAAAAAAATATATTGTTCAATGTAGCTGTGTATTTGATTGATTATTTTCTTAAATTCTAAATAGTTTACTGACAGTTTTTGTTATTCTGTTTTTTCGAAATGATACCCCTAAATCCCAAAAGGGTCAAACTTCGCCCTAATCTTAAATTAGGGAATAAATTGAAAAAACATATATTTTGGTGTTCAGTGAATTTATAGCAGTCATTTAATGTATAATTCATAATTTTCCAAAGAAGAAAAGGGTTCTTGGGTTCTCCAGGGTTAATAAATGGCCGACCCGCCGGAACGAGAAAACTGATCATTATAAATGTACAATACACAAGCTAGCTGTATGACGTCAATTTTGCAGAATGTGTCTTGTGCTCACATTTCTTCTTCCCGGTGTTTAGTTCTCGATATGGTTTTGGAATGGTTTGTGTTCACTGAACTAACAATTGCAAATGATCACTCGGAGCAGACATGTTGCGATCCGGATGATTTATCTGCCGTTGCTTTGATAAACGCCCAAAGGCACAAAGTCATTAAGATGGCGAAAGTATGATAGAAAACGCCGAGCGTGTTATTACAGATAGTCGCCTCGTAACCTTCCCATCGACTTAGGATGGCTTTCGTCCAGTTGTCACGGTCCAAATGAAGCGCCGCATTAGTGCCGACCACGGGGGATTTCAAATCCTAAAATGAAATGAATGACTCCTCTTGCAAAGAACAACACAGATGTCCCGAGGCTGATGTTGGCATATTTTATTCATCGTCGTCTTTCTAGCACTGGGGGGAAAAAAAGTTGGACTGTGGGTGATATCCCTCAAAGACTTTATCACAACAATTTAGGAGGAAAAAGTACTCTACTGTTTTGTTTAACCTTGCATGTGTTTTAATACAAATGACTTCGACAGACGTGTTACTTTTTGTACCAGGTCATCAGATGGGCACCTTAATGGAGTCACGGTTTAAAGAAAAGGGATGGATGGATTCTTTAGTAGTCAAGTCAGTCACCTGATCGCAACCCAATAGAGCACGATTCTCTCATTGACTTGCAGTTGCGTTCAAAATTATTCCAGGGCAAAAGAAAAAGCCAAGTTTGTGCTGGTATGGAGGACTAAAAGTGCCAAAATTAAATAAATGAATACACCATTAAATTGTTAAATAATTGTGTCATGAAATAATTAAATGTGTAATTTATTAATTAAATATGGAATTAAACAAACCAATAATTAAATATGTCATCAATTATATATATATATATATATATATATATTTATTTATTTACAAATAATCATAGGTGATTTATTTAATGACACAATTAATAACACATTGATTTATTTAATTCCATATTTAATTAATGAATGCCACATTTATCTAATTAATTAATGGTGTATTCATTTCTTTAATTTTGGCACTTTTGGCCCTCCATACGCTGGGCATGAAAGGAGGGTCAAATTAAGGAACATCATAAAAATACAAAAGTGGAATCAGGATGATGTTTCACATTATTTAGTGTGTTTGCTTCCTATTTTGTCCCACCTGTACCTCCACTTTCACCCTCGTTCCTTCCTGAACCTCCGAGGAGAACGTGATCAATTCAAGCAATTCAGCTGCGCGGATCAGGACAGAGGAAAGAACATTTTGATTGGCGGTGGAGACAAAAGGCCGATTCTTTAACCGTCTCACGTTCCGTCCTTTTCTGTTAGCCGTCTTTCACTCCCGATTAACCTGCTTTGTGACTGCTAAGCACGAGGTTAATCACTGCGGCAGCGCAGCATGTCCAGCTGCGTCAGTCCGTCATCAAGTCACTGAACTTCCCAGGAGAGCTCTCCAACGCCGAATGTCAAATTGGATTTAAGCCCTCTTTTATAAAATTAATCCTCCATTAAGATGGCCGACCTGTCTTTGCCAGTCTCGAGTCTTTTCTCGACTGCTGTCAGAATCCCGCCGCAAATTTGACTGCAAAGATGGAATTTTAAGTCAATATCCATGTCACCTATTGTCTTTCTTAGCATTTTGAACAGGCATGGGGAATTTCAAACTGAACTCACCTTCTTTTGAGCTGTCTCAAGTTGGGCTTGTCTGAGAATCTACAAGCATGTAGAAATATAGCGAGAAAGAATACCTCGCTTACTGCTATTTTTCAAGCTCCTAAATAGCCATATTGTTTTTCTATGGTTATGGAGCTGCTTTATTTTTGTAAGATTGAAGTTGCGCGTTCAATTACACGGATTAGCTTGGCTGTGGGTCTTCTACTGCTAATTGCGTTAATTTGCATCGTAATTCATTCATCTAATTAACATTAACACGTTAAACTGACAGCCCTACTTTATCCAGAAATGGGGTTGATAATTGTATCACAGAGATGCTAGAAATATGTTTACTTTACAATAAGCATTTAAAAAATACCTAGCGATTAGCATCTACATTAGCAATTAGCGGAGGTGGGCATTCCATCAATGACATGCGGCAATTTCGTTGACGATTGACGGGCAACTCTGAAAAATTGACAAATTTAGCATTGATGTAATCGTCAATCCGTCAATAAATTCCCATTTTGGTGACTGATTGAGGAATGACATTGACTGATGCCCACTTTGAGTGAGGAAAAAATTGACCGACGCTAATTTTGCTGAGTAATCGACGAATGACGGGTTGATGGTTTGGAACGAAATATTGACGGAATACACATACAAAATAAAAAAATTAACAAAAAAAATAAAATAAAAAAAATATTAAAAAAAGAGCGAGCAATGAACAATACTGAGTTCTCCAGAAAAAAGAAAGAAATATTGACGGATTGGTGTCTCAACTGTTGACGACTGCCAAATGACTGACGCTCAAAATTCATTGATGCGAGCACCTGTTAGGTCGCGATTATTCGCATGCTATGTATCATATAGCAATTTTACAAATTGCAGTTTCACACCTTTGAGTCATCTCTACAGTGAACAAAAATGCAAGACACCATCAACAGGAGTTATCGTTAGTTATCCGTCTAGCTATAGCGAGGACATAGCAATGGCAGAATAGCTACAGCTTGAAAATGTCTGCAAAATGCGAACCACAGTTCCACTTTTGACAAGATCACTTACTGTGTTTCTGTTTTGTCTGACAACCTCAAGATGTTTACCCTGACGAACATCCTCGCTTCACCCTATACACGTGTCAACATCGTACAAACACATACACAGGCAAACATAATTATGCCGCATTTTTTTTCCTTTCGCAACATGTCGTCAAAGTCCCGACAGGCACGTGCCGATGCGCAAACGCACGGTATCTGCATATTCACAAAGCCCGGCTGTCACGTGAATCGGCATGTGAGGCGAACGCCGCGCTCTTGAAGTCACAGGCACGACGGCCTCCACCGGGAGTTTGAATTTGAGCGTGTGTGAGAGGGAATTTTCAAGAGAGAAATGGCCCCGATTCACGGTGTTTTCACCGGGACCGCCAATAACCCCGTCCCCCCCACCCCTCCCTCCCTCCAACTGCTCTCTCATGCACATCGTTCTGAGAGGGAACACGCTTGTCAGCCTACAAAAATAGACGGCGGTCTCCAGAGGACGCCTTATAGCCGAAAAGCCCCCTGTTTACCAACGCTTCTCACCCATCTCCTCCATCGTGTTCTTTTCTTGCTTCTCCCGTCCTCAAAAACAAAAATGCGGCGTTTTTTAATTCCTCTTTTTCAAATTCTTTCCAAAGCGGGAATCGCTGGAGCACGTGCATGCTTTGTGACACACTACGACTGACCTGAATGCTAAGAGGCTCAACGAAATTAATCACCAAATATCAACCAGCTAACACTCTTTAAAACTAGGTGCATGTTGCTCTTTTTCAAATTGAATTTATACAGAAGTAAAATGTGATTAATTAAGGTAATGCGTTTACCGTTTAGGAAGAGCCCAAGTATTAGGAAATCAACATTTTCAAATTGAGAAATATTTTTTCCATGACATAAATAGATTCCAGAATGTTGGAAATTTACCAGAATGAGAAGCTTATACATGGAACTTGTCTTGGCGAAGCAGCATGTGGCTCATTATCCGAGGTTATGTGAAGGCCTGGCAAAGCAGTCAGGAAACTTGGAATTGGATGTGTTTGACTCTACGGTAGCCAAATTATTTTCATCCATAATGATGGTTATTAGGGGTGTCAGGAAATTAAAATGTTTACTCATAATTAATTGCATGACTTCAATAGTTCACTCACCATTAATTGCAAATTTTATATCTGTTCTAAATGTACAAAAAAAAGTTTTTATACTCATGTTAACATAAAAGTGGGAAATGTTATTCTAATAGAAATATGTCTGCATCTTTTAGTCATTGATACAGTAATTTCATAATAATTCATAAAATTGAATTGAGTAAAGATGTACTGTTGATTTGTGTTGAGGTCATTTTTCCGCCACTAGATGGCAGAATTTCATTTGTAAGATGGTGACAGCTCAGTGCATTTTTCTGTTCATATTAAGAGCATGAAGCAAATTGTGAAATTCTGCACATTTTTAAAATTGTATAATACAACTTGACCCTATTCTCCACAAATATATGCATTATTGTTAAAATTTATTCTAGCTAAATTTTGACGCGAACTAGTTTGCTACATTGTGACTGGAATTCTCCAAGTACAGTCATTAATCGCGCTTTCAATTTTTTTGTGGCATTAAAGGAACTCTGTCCAAATACTATATTGCAAACGGATTCAAATGAACTGGTAAATGTTATAACTATATTTGTTCCTAAAACCTCCTACATTAAAGATGATAGTCGAAAAAGTTAAAACCATAAAAACTTTCCGACTGTTTAAATACATCTGGACATATCTGTGATGGTTGGCATGCTCCTTCCAGCGGAGCTTTTTTGTGTTTGTTCAGTCACCTGTGGCAGCGCACACACTATATTTCAACTCCTTAATCTGATTTGACTGCATTCTTCCAGCCTCCGCTGGCTGCCAGCGGCCCTCAGAGTGATTCTGTTGTCAGGCACAGAGTAATGAAAACACATAAACTTCTCATTACCTGCCAGTGGGCCCGAGCAGCTGTCGTATATTTACACACATACGCGCACAAAGCAGGAGTGAGAGGTGAGACAACTCATAGGTGCTGAGCGAGTCCTTTTCCGTTGCAGGTGGTCAACCGGTGACACTTGATCACAGGCCTCGCTGTGCGATGCAGACATACAAAGTAGCCTTTTTTCTTATGTCTCTTTTACTTTCCTTGAATCTGTATTTGTCAATAGTGTGTCTCAATTTGACCTCTACCTTTATGAGAGCAATCCAGTTTTTTCAGGTAACTCCACCAAGAATGAATGCATGCAACGTGAATGCCCATATAATGACATGGTGTGCTGCAGGGATCCATTTTAGGCCCTGTATTGTTTCATTTGTATACCTACCTCATGGCGATGTCTTCAGGAGGCGCCAAGAGAGGGCGCCTATGCAAACACTACCGGACCCTAAAATTGATCCCTGTGGCGAGTCGCCATCAATTAAAACTTTATCTATAAAGCGCTTTTCATACCAAAAAAGGCTGGACAGACACACAGGGCTCCCTCCAAGGAAACGCTGACAATTGTAAAATGATTTTTTTTTTTTTCAAATCAAGACAATAAAATTTGTGAAAACTGGTGCTGTGAAGCAGGAATCAATTTTAGGCAAATGGCTTAACTGTCGGCCTTCTACTGCTAATTGCGCTAATTTTCACAAGTTAATTTGCATCGGAATTAATTATTCTAAAACTAGGTTAAACTGACAGTCCTATTTACATTAATGGGATTAATTGTAACACAGAGATGCTAGAAGTATGTTTACGATAAGCATTTAAGATACCTAGCGATTAGCGTCTACGCGAGCATTCCGTCAATATTGACGGAAGATCCGTCAGTGAGAGGCGGCCATTTTGTTGACGGTCGACGGGAAACCTCGAAAAATTGACGAATTTGGCATCGACGAAAGTGGATTTTTCAATAAATTCGTCAATACGTCAAATACGGACGTGCGCATCGAATGACAGAAATTTTGCTGAGTAATCGACGAATGACAGATTGACGGTTGACGATTATGCCTATTTTGTAATTGTGTAGTGTAATAATTGAAATTGTAATTGAATTTGGATTAATTGCACAGCCCTAATCTGAAAGCACAGGAATTTGTGGCAATATGCCACTTCACTGGTTTCTACGTATAGCCATTTAAATTCTGTATCATCTTAAAAAATGTTGTGGATTCTAAAAAAAAAAAGGTGTTTTTTACGGAAGAGGAGATTTTTTTTGCCTTCATCTATAGCAAATAATACCGTACACGAATGTTAATGCGGCAAAATCATTCACATGTATGTATGAATATTTATACTTGCTGCCTTGCTTTGTTGCTACTGATGCTTACATATTGTACCGCTGTCCATATTTGCAAACAGGAACTAAAAGCCACTCTTCCACTGACTGTGGTGGAACACACCATACAAGCTTAGCCTTAGGCGTGCTCCAGTGGAAATTACACGGCTGTCATCGGGCACTGATTGATGGTTCTTACTCTCGCGGCTGCTGTATATGATAGGCTGTTACTGGCGTCATTTGGACAGGTAAGATGGGCTGATACGGGCCAACGCTGAGGTGCCAATTTAAAGTCCTATATGGAAACGCCGTGCGCTTGCAATTACTTGACGTTCTCGCCGCATCCGTCTCCACGCGTCCATTTAGGGTACGTCAAAGCAAGGGGACCCAACAGCTTTTTACAAGATATCTCAACCAAGATGACCGCGAGAACTCAGGCAAAAGGTCAAACTTGTTGGTTTAAAACCCTGGAGAACCCACGGGGTCAAATTTGGCCCCTATAAATTCTGCTACTCAAATAACAAAGACCTTTTTTTATTATTATTATTATTTTTTTTTTTACAAATTTAACTTCAAAAGTCCAGAGTGCCACTTCTGACCCCTGCATGGGGGCATCTAGTGGATGAATATTGCACTTACATGAGCCAGAGTGGTGGTGACAAGATGGCTGCCAACATGCTGTTTTGTTGAGCTGGAAATCAATCCAGACAAAACCATCTTCTCAGCAAACCATCAGATGGTAAAATTGTTTTTTTTTTGTTAATCTATTTCATATCATGTTGCAGAATGCCTAGGAGTATGTTTTATATATATATTTCGATAAATTAGCAACTCTGAGCTAGTTCAAAAAACAAGGGTTAAAATTGAAAAAAACATATTTTGGTGTTCAGTGAACTTCTAGCAGTCATTTAATGTATAATTCATCATTTTCCAAAGAAGAAAAGGGTTCTTGGGTTCTCCAGGGTTAATCCTCCTTTAGTTAATGTGATGCTAGCCACACATTCCCAACACACGTTGACCTGAAGTTATTGGTCTGTGCAAATTGATTTTGAATTGGATCACACCGAGGATGCTTGAAGTACTTCGAATTGTCTGCCAACTTGTACTTGAAACTGAATCAACAGCTTTTTCGCTGCTTCCTGCAGAAAATATTGCTTTTTTTAAAAATTTTTTTTACCCCAATTACTTCACAATTAATCAACAACCAATTCCACACTGTCAAAAAAATTGTTAATGATCACTGATCGATTATACAGGCCACATTGTGCTCAATTTCTTCACCTTCGTCCATTCAGGCGTTAACTTCAAGAGTAATACTTGGTCGGCCCATTGAGCCTTTATTCTTCGACTTCTGGCCGCTGTGCAGCACCAGTGGGACAGTTTGAAGTTAATTAACTTCAACAATCGTATTTTATCAGCAGTCACGGTGCGAAACGGGCCACTGGAACTTTCCCACCCCAGAATTCCTTTTGAATTTAAACCATCTGTCTTGAGGGCTAAAAGCAGATTGAAGTTCTCTTAGGTACCATTCACCCTTACTGCTGCTCCTTCTCCTGTTCTCTTTCAACACAACACTTTCAACATTTAATCAACTGTGAGGCTTCAACAAAAAAAGTTTCCAAAGATATAGAGGGGAGTAGACTTGTAGAGACTACAACCCCCCCCACACACACACCTGTCCTTTTAGGGAATAAAAACTTTGGAAAAGTCGCATTTAGCCTTTCTTTGAAATCTGAATTGCAAAGGTGTGGCTGTGGATTATTAACCTTTATGTCAAAATGACGAGCTCCAGATGCACACACTTTTTTTTATTCCAAGCCCTTTCCATCATCGTCAAGCCCGTGTGACCTTGTTCCCCAACGTCGGCGCCGATCTAATTCTATAAAGGTCTCAACAGGGAAGCGCTGAATGACTGTGGTGAAACTTTCATTACTCAGACAAGCATGCAGAGTCACAGGAGTAGAAACGTGATTAACTGTCCACTTTGATAAAAAGTTAGCAGACAGTAACGGAATGGATGTGACACAAAGAATGAAAAATGGACCAAAGTCTTGAAGGTCGTCCAAAATTGTTTTGTTAAACTTGCTCGATGGCAAGTCAACTTTGCTACTTTGGCGGTGTCTTGGTGACGAGGAAGTATGTAAAAGTGAGTTGAGCAGTTCCAACCTCTCTGTAAAAGACAACGGGTTCATTTGCTAAATTTCTGTCTTTTCTCTTACTTTCTAACTTCCTCTTTGGGTGGAAGTTTATTGTGAAGGAATGCGGAAAAGGAGAATGACGTAAGAGACGGTAACTTGATTAAGAGAACGAGATGTTTTAAGAGTTAAAAACAGTTTTGAGCAAGACAAATACAACATTTAGGATGGTTGAAAGTGGCAACGACAAAGAATTAAGCTTATCTTTAAATAGATTTATGTTTGTGTTTACCTTTTGAGTTTAATTAGCCTGACTTTATCTGTATAGAGGAAATGTGACCGTGTCTGATTGACGGCATCATTTTTGTCTTATTTTCCACCTCTTACGGTGTAAGAGGTTTTGTTTATGAGACAAAGAAAAGGAGAATTAAAAGGAAACTTCAGACCACCAGTAAAGCTTTAGCATTGTAGTGTAAATCTTTCTGGGACATGTCTTGTTAGAGGACATCTTGATAAGATAGTCGTGGCACCAGCCAAGTTTAAAACATCATTTTTATCCAAAGTCCGTGGACACGAAGCACCTACAGTGCAGGTCTGCGCCTCCCACAGGGAGCGCCTCATTTCATTTAGTCTTTTGCTCTCCCACTTTCCCGATCATTACTTCTAATCAGCATACCAGCACCCCCTCGATGCTTTGCATTATCAAACTCTCCCCTTGACTTGCATGTTGCCGGCACTCTGGCTGTTTTCCCATCATTTTCCATCGTTAAAGTGGTGACAGAAAACTTTGTTTTTGTGGCTATTATTTCTAGCTACCCACCTTCTTGCCTTACCTCCACCTGTGCCTACGATGGTGCACGGACGTCAGATAATGATGTCGGACGTGATGGGACTACTACCCCCCCCCCCAGATGCTTTATTCCGATCACCAGCGTCCTCCTGGAGGCAATGCTTGATTAGATTTTTTTTTCTTCCTCTTCTTTTGATGCCAATATTAAAGCAGCTGTCTGCAGCCGGCAAACTGCCCATCATCCATCATGACCTCGATCTCGACAAGTTTGAAATGTTTTCCCTCCCAGTAAAATCGACACTTTCCCATCAGAACTGTCTAGGCCTTAAAGCGTCTACGACATTAAAGCAATGCTGCATATTTTGAAGTGTATTTTATAATGTCTTTTGGTCGTTTTTGTTGGCTAAATTAAGAGTCATGAAAATAGTGACATCGCATATTCCCAGTGCTTTGACAAAGCATACATTTATTAGAAAGTATTGAATAAAGATCAAGTTGATCAAAGGAAACTTATACATTAACTCAGTCACTCCCAGACATTTTCAGTGAAGCAACCCCCTTCGCTCTCAACTGGTTTACTGCATTTTGACGGATTTTGCGAGGTCCACAGAATATTCTGTTCTATTGCTATAAAAGCATGGAACCTAACAAAATAAATATTAGTCTCTTCTTTCATCAGGAAAAAAGTATATTTCTATCTGCTTCTGTCGGTTTCATCATTATTCACAAACCTGATGAAAACACTGGGGAAAAACACCTTATTGCAGCATGGCCCTGGTTGATCTCTTATACTCTGCTGCCAACTGCTGGCCGTTTTTGTAATAACCACCATCGGTTCAAGCGTTCTCTTCAGTTCTGCATCATGCTGTGCTCTAGCATAGTCAACAAGTACACAGGCTGTTCCAATTTACAAAGACAATATAGCGTCCTGAGGAAGAACATTCGTGACTACATTCTTTGGAAGACCGCACTTTGGTGAGTTCACAAGACCATATCATATGCCATCTAGTGGCAGAAAAATGACAAACAACTTTTGACAACGTTGACAAGCATCATGGAACAGATTGCGCTGGGCATGGGAGGAAACTGGCAGGTCCATACGTTTGCTAACAACTTAATTCAACATCATAAACATGACACATTTTGTGATTAGCGTATGTCACTGTATAGAGGTTATTAGAATAAATTTTCTCCCTGATTTGTTGGAATTTAGAGGTTTCTGGGGTTGGTGAAGGACTCTGGTTGGTATCCTGGTGGGTGGTGTCTGGTCGGTGCTGGATTTCACTTTCCTTTCTTTTCTTTGGTCCTTCCTCGGGTTTCCTGACGGCCTCACGACTCTGGCTGGAAGTGTTCGGTTTAGGTGAACGGTATGGGATTTTTTAATAGGTTTTAGGTGAACTAATGAATACACACGCACATACACATACTCACCACATACAAAAAAAAAAAAAGAGAGCAATGATGATGTCATGTCAAATCGGTAAAATTACCGAATGAACAATACTGAGCTCTCCAGAAAAAAAAAAGAATAATTTTTCCGGTATACTGTGTCCATGCTTGACTTGACTCCAAAAATATACCCCAAAAAATAAAATTATCACCCCTTAAGTTATTTGTTTGACCCAGTTACTAGCACCATTGCTATAATTATGATCACGCCTCTTAAACATCCTAAACCCAAGAGCGTTCAATAATTTTAATGTGCCTGTGCCAGTAATAAGTGAATTATTTAAAGCTTTTGCTGAATACGTAGCATAACACAAACAGTACTGCTTGTATTGTCACTGTAATCTTATAGAAATAATGTATGCAGGCTCATATGTTTGTTTGTGGCAGCCCCTGAGCGTTAGCGCAATTGCGCGTGACTGTCTGAATATAAAACACTTTTGTTTGTTTATATGAATGAGCAACAGAGCTTATATCAAAAACCTGTCATGGCTGAAAAGCTGTCTATTCCCCCGCCACATATTCCCCATTTAATGTAGTTTACACCATGACAGAGGAATTGGGTGTACAAGAGTGTTAAGAAAATACACTTTCACAGCAGTCGGTGCTGGATTTCACTTTCCTTTCTTTTCTTTGGTCCTTCCTCGGGTCTCCTGACGGCCTCACGACTCTGGCTGCAAGTGTTCGGTTTAGGTGAACGGTATGGGATTTTTTAATAGGTTTTAGGTGAACTAATGACTACACACACACACACACTCGCACGCACGCACACATACTCCCCACATACAAAAAAAAAAAAAGAGAGCAATGATGATGGCGTCAAATACCGAATGAACAATACTGAGCTCTCCAGGAGAAAAAAAAAAAAGGAAAAGGCTGAAAAGAAAAAGGGAATTGTTTTGGGAGGGTAAATCAAGCATTTTGTGAACATCACTATCATATTGGCATTCAAGAGTTGTCATGAGTCACCTCACAGTCTAGACCATTTTTCTGTGAAATCAATCTTATTTTGACATTGAACCAAGTTGTTTTCTGCCCCTTTTGTGGACTCAGTAGAATAGTTTGAGGAGCAAGGGGTGGGGGGGGGGAGCCCCCCACATAGAATACAGAACAGGCAACGCCAAGTGAAGACGTGCTGGGGCAGAAGAAATTCGCTGCACTGCTGCATACCCAAGAAGCAGCAAATCCCAGCTGGTGAAGCCGTTTGACTAAGTAAACTGGTGTATTTGTCAAAGCCAATCGAATTCTGAGAAGGGAGTAAGAGCATAATCAGCTTATAAAGCACGTGTGTCCGCAGAGGTTGACTTCTTGGCCTAACGTTATGCTCCACTGCAGAACGGTTTGAAGGTTCTGTCAGTGGGCCTCTCTGATCCATCTCGCTCCCTTAAGGTCCTTTTTAATACATCAGTGGATCTATTCATCACCCCTTCCTTTAATATTCTTTTGAAGGAATCACCCTTCTACTTTGATACCAACTGTTTTACTTTCAATCATCTTCTGTCACTGGAGTCCAAACTTGCCCCAATGGGAGCGTCAGGAAGAGCATCCAACTCTTGAGGTCTCCCTGATTTGTTGGAATTTAGATATTTCTGGGGTTGGTGAAGGACTCTGGTTGGTGGCCTGGTGGGTGGTGGCTGGTTGCTGCTGGATTTCACTTTCCTTTCCTTTCTTTGGTCCTTCCTCGGGTCTCCTGACGGCCTCACGACTCTGGCTGGAAGTGTTCGGTTTAGGTGAACGGTTTGGGATTTTTTAATAGGTTTTAGGTGAACTAGTGAATACACACACACTCGCATGCACATTCTCACCCACATAGAAAAAAAAAGAGAACAATGATGATGACATGTCAAATCGGTAAAACTACCGAATGAACAATACTGAGCTCTTAAAAAAAAAAAAAAAAAAAAGGAAGAGCATCCAAAGGTAAAAATTTACAAACCGTCTGAGTTTTTGTTCAGGTTTAGGGTCAGGGTTGTGAGTACTACAAATGCCCAGATTTTCTAGTCCCCAGCCACCTCTATCCACTCCAACAGCTCAACCCAGAGTCGTTTTTCTCCAAGAATCCAGAGAGCCTTCACGGGAACATCTTTGCAGCCACTTGAATTTTTTGTCCTTTCTGCCTGTAGTGTCCACACTCTGCCATTCTGGACTTTTTTGAAGGGGAGGGAAAGGAAGTGCCAGAAAAGGAAGATGGTTCCTGCTGCCAAGACCAGTACTAACCTCACATGCCCCCACTGCAATAGAACATGTGGCTCCCGTATTGGACTCTTCAGTCACCTCAGAACCCACCGGCAGAAAAGTAGAAGTCATCATTGGACACGATGGACTGCAATATACTAGTGTAAACAAACCTTGTGACCAAAGGTGAAACCAGGAGCATACATCCACCAGTAGATTTGACAAAGACTTGATAGTTGAACTCCTATCTGAAGCAGGACTTAGACAGGAGTCCCAGATTTGGAAGTGCTGATTCGTTATCCCGTTTTAGGGTTATAGTTGAGGTCATCAGGACCTTTTATAGATGAAGTCCAAAGTTCCACTAACTGGCAGGAATTGTGTCTAAATAAAAGTTACACAAGCGCTAATAATGGACAGCTTTGTCTTTGTGTCTTAGTGGGGACATCTCTTTGACATAATGCATTTCCTAACCTCTTACCCTAACCTTAACCATCACAAATGGTTGCTTAACCCTAAACCCACCAAAATGTCCCCACAGGGAAAAGTCGGTCCCCACAATGGTGGTTAAACCAGGGAGAAAAAAAAACGTGAAAATGGGCCCATAATGTAGCAAAGGCACACACACGCAGTTGAGGAGAAAAAAGACCCTTATCGTAAAATTACTAAAAGTATGACTTTGGGGCGCAAACTCTCTACCTCTGCATCATTGAGCGACAGAATCACGGTTGTTAACGACAAGGTTAACGATTGAAATCAGATGATTTTTATTTAAAGTTGTCAAGCTTAATTTGGTGACAAATTAATCTGGAAAGCACAAATTACACCCACACATGAATCAATTTACAAGAACAAAGTCTGCATAATTTCAGTGTTGACAAGTCATTCACAATGGATGATTTGAACATAGCTAAGCTCGCATAGATAGCTGTAATTATTTATTTTTGGCCTGCCTCTCCTCTTCTTCTGATTCTGGCAGTTTTGTGGTAGAAAGAGCGATTTGACAACTCCTATACCTGAAACTGCCAAATTGTCAGAAATAAGATAACAAGCCCTTGCAGAGATTTTTCACTTTCTATATGAGCTGGGAATGTTGAGAGACATCTTGGTAGACATGACGGAATCGGCGTCAAGGATGTGTGGATAAATGGATGGGAATCTTGGCACTTGATTCTAACTGTTTAATGAAAGCATTTTTCCCCCCCAGTCTACAGCATCAGCCCCCCCCCCCCTTTTTTTTTGGCAGGGGGGGCGGGGGCTGTCAAGCTTTTCTCAATGATCGGTTTTCATCTCATATGGGTTTCTATAATAGATGAAGACATTTTTACACATAGATTCCCTCTTTAGAATCATAACTCCTTCAAAGGTTCCGCTTTTACCAGATGTATCGGCATTTCAAATGTCTTTGTGCGGGAATGGGATTATCAGGCAGCCATATGCATCCAATGTTACAGCGTCGTGTTACATCAAAATTCTTCAATTTTTTTCTTATTCCATTACATAGAATACCAAATCATTTAATACATTTAACTGTAAACTTGAGGACCTCCTATAGTGGATAAACCAAAATCCTCATTTAATAGAGAAGTTATCCGAGTCGAAGACCTAATTCAATTTTAGCTGCCTACAGCACTTCAACCACGAAGTCCCAAGAAGAATAGTGCACTTATTTTGTATTCATCATGTCAATGTCCTACTATGGCCATTATAGTAATTGATTCACGCATCACGTGGCACAGCCGTGGTTAGGTTAGGTTAAAGGGCCTTCCAGAGGATATCAGGCTTTTAAAGTGTTGGCCAAGTGCTTGAGAAAGCATTTTCCCAAGATGTCAATGTTCTGGACAAGTCTTTTCACCTGCGGGGTCAGATGGTCTGATTCTCAAATCCGTCTGGAAGAAAAGGCCACACAAAGTGAGCAGATGTTTTTTTTAACATTCTTGGAAAGTGATTGAGTGAATGTTGTAATCCGCAAAGGGACCGTCGGATCACCGAGAAGGTGAAAGCTGCAGCTGATGAGTAAAAGTCAACGGCAAGCAGCCAAGGTCTGAGAAAAAGAGAGAGTCAAGAATGACTGAGCTGTTGTATGTTTCTTTGATTAAAATGGGATGTTCTGATGTAACTGCAGTTTCAGCTCCTAGCAAGATTTGAATGTAGCCTCCCGTCACTTATCCCTGCCTACCTACCTTGAGTCTGGTTTGAGTTTTCTCTTATTTGGCTGGGGATTTTCCATCAGGAAATGGTCAACTGTCAGCTTGTGAAGCTCTTTAAAATTATTTTGTTATTAAGAGAAGAATTGGGGAATCAAAGCCCAGAAAGAATGTTTGCATCTACTCAATTGGCAGATAAACAAGCTCGTCTCCACCTGTTGATTAGAAGCACCTCCTAAAGGCTAAACGAAAAACTGTTTCTGTTTTTTTTTTTTTTTTACTTTCTGGACTTGCATTCCCCAACCCCAAATAAGGGCTACACAAAGACATGACTAACACATATCCAGTTTCAGCAAAATGGCAGCACTAGCAATATTAATCTAGCATTAGCACTGTAAACAAGCTAATGTTAGCCATGGTAGCTATGTAGGATTTAGTCAAAATGGAGTGTTACTACAACACTAAATGTTAGCGGTTTGACGTTTTCTTTTTTGAAATGTACAATCAATTACAGTAATTTCTGGATTATAAGGCGCACCTAACTATAAGCCATGCTAGCTAAATTTGGGGAACACTCAAGTTTGTTACATTGAAGTTTTCTTTTTTGAAATGTACAATCAATTACAGTAATTTCTGGACTATAAGGCGCACCTAACTATAAGCCATGCTAGCTAAATTTGGGGAATACAGACGCTCCCCAATTTACGAACGAGTTACGTTCCGAGCGATCGTTTGTAAGGTGAATTCGTTAGTAAATTGCTTCAGTGCTATATTTTGTATTATAATTTATGTTTAAAGAGAATGTTTGTAGAGTATGTTAGAGAGAGAGAGCGAGAGACACACACAGTATGTACATGTACGTAATAAGATAAATAAAATGAAGTTTAACTTACTTTTGGAAGATGTACTCGATGCTTAAGGAGATGATGATGGAGGAGGAGGAGGAAGAGGAGGATTTTATATCATGAGAGGTTCTTCGTCGTCGCTGGAATGGGCTTCAAAAGTTGCTTCCTCCTCCGTAACTTCAATGTAGGAAGAAGTTGAGGGTCGCGGAGAAGAAGATGAGGGTTGATGAGTATCTTCCTTGGAGGATTTACTAGAAACTGGCCGAAAGAAGCGATCTAACTACGATTGCACAGTTTTCTTCTTTTTTCATCATAAATGATGCGGTAGCACTGTATGGCATCATTCAATTGATTTGCAACCTTTGTGCAACGTTCAATATTTGGGTCTTGCTGCTCGAAGAGTGCGATGGCTTCTTCATGGGGACAGGCGTTTCTTCCTCCTCCTCCTCGACACGTTGCTGAGCCTGGGTGAGCTCTCACAGCGCCAAGCGTCGGTATTAGCGGCGGAAAGAAGCAATACTCGGAAAAAGGCGCGCATACAAAATCTAATTTGCAGCATCTCTTTCCGAACATTTTTCGACATACTGTACGCGCAGACATGTTCGTACAGTATGTACCGTTGTTCGTAACTCGAATGTTCGTAAGTAGGGGAGCGTCTGTACTCAAGTTTGTTACACATATAAGCCGCACACGACTGTAAGCTGTTTCCATATATATTTTACAATATTGTTTCCTCATACATCCAGTTCCCTGACAAGGTTACTACGCTTGAGCAGTTCGAGAAAAAGTTTGTACAAACTTCATAAATAACAGACGGCACAAGTATTTAATGTCAGCATGTCTAAAAATTGCAGTTAAATCTTCACTCAGTTTGCCGGGTCAGGCATCGGTGAAACCTCAAAGGCTCTTGTTTTGCTTTTTGTCTCTCCTCGGGAAACACTCTCCGATGTGTTTGCTTCCTCTGGCGTTCAAACAAGCCGCCTTTCCCTGGCAACTCTGATGAAATCATAATAAATGCCATGATTTACTGCACTTTTTCTTTGTGATTTGTCTTCAATGAAGAAACCAAAGTGAGCGGGAGAATTTGCAAAAAGGGATGAGGCAGCTGTTTTCCGCCCCAAAAGTTTCGATGTTCCGCCAGACAAGGTGACCCTCCTGAGATATTGCTCGGCTTTTTACGAGATGGACGGCTAGATATAAACAAAGCGGCGGTGCGGCGCCAAAGTTAAAAAGCAAAACCGCATCCGACCTCAGCGGCATGAAAGGAAAGCTACGTTTGAGTTCAAAGAGCTAATGAATATGAACGAAGGGATAGCGAAAAATGAATCTGCCGCAGATTAGAGATCAGAGCCTTCGGTAATTGTCATTATGCATGCATTCGCCCCATCGACCAGATGAAAGATATAAATCGATAGCACGCATCAGCACTTTCAACGTTTTAAAGGCTAATAACCTGTCGTCCATTCTGCTCTCTCCTTGGCTCAGGTGTGTGGCACCCGGCTCTTTTTTTTGTCAAGTTGACACAAAAAGCGTTGCGAAAGGAACTTGCCTTTGTCTAGTATTGATTTGAACGCAGATGCTTGCAATACATTTTGGAAGTGACTGTGTTTGGTGTCATCTATTATGTAGTACAGCGGAACCTGCAACATTGAATACAATGCATGCTGTTGCTGGGTGAGGCCTTCTCATTTCAGAAGTATTTTTCCATAGAAAATAATGTGAAGTAATTTCATGGTTTTACTCTCAACACTCAACTTGACATAAAAAAACAAGTATGTGAAACATTTTTAATCCCAGGTAACTTTAAGGATCTCTTAAACCCTTTTCACACTGCACTTAGCAGGGTTCAGCGCACCGTCGTCAATCTCATTCGTTATGTATATATAATATCGGCATCGGCCTTTTTACGAATCTGAAGGCCAATAAAGCTGGTGAACGTAGCGAATTTAGGGTTTTCATCAGGATTTCTAAGATGCTTACAGTTTTTACTTGTGGTAAACTCACTTCGAATACATTCTGACAATTTTTCACTGCGAAGATCTTTTGAAACCTTTTACAAACTTTGATGAAAACTTCAAATTAGCGACATTCCCATGCATTTGTTGCTCAGTGAGTTGCAGGGATCCTTTTTTTTTATGGATCTATTTACATTTCCACTTTACAAAAAGTGATCCTGGGAACTCCCTACACTTTTTATTAAAAAAAATAAATAAAAAATTGTTGAAATTTTGGACAACTTTATTTACAGTAGAAAACTTCAGGGAACTATTTACTTAAAAAAAATAATCTTACCACATGCTGATGACCTGTAAGCGCCCTGCATTTTTTGTTATTTTTTAACAAATCTGGTAATTCCTTATATGTTCAAAATTAAAAGAAAAAGTTTTTTTTTCTTTTTTTTTTCCATTTTGACATTAATATTTTCTCCTTTACTGCAAATGAATATCGGCTCGAAATATCGATTATCGGCTTCCTTGACTACTAATAATCAGTTTCTATATCGGCCTTAAAAAAACAAAACATCGGTCTATCACGACTGCTTAGCCACTCTTTCGCACGGAACGAGTGCAGTGTGAAAAGGGCTTTACTGTGTATTCTGTGCCTGTTTTCCCCCTTGACAGAATGGTAGGTGGGAGCTGAAAGACGGGAGCTTGGTTAATAGCAGCTCTAATGAGAGGGTGCGAGGAAGTCACGTAGTGCTCGAGGACTTTTCATCACGGCCGCGGTGTGTTGCAATGCGGCTGGAGATGAGAGAGAAGGGAGGGTGTGACGGGATCACTGCAATAAAGCAAGAAACCGCCATTTTGCTTTTAAATGTGAGTATTTAAGTATCTGTAATGAAACTATACAGTAGCACCTGCTGACTAATTTGTGCATTAGAGTCCATCTGCCAGTGATGTCTGATGAAAGAGGAAGTGTAAAGAACTGCTACATTATAGTAGCACTTGTAAAGATAGATTTTTGCTTTGCCTGAGAGAAATGATTCAAGAATCAGTCAACCTTTGGTTTCAGTCTTTGATAACTTTCCTAAGTTTTACATCAGCTGTGTATCTGTCTTGATAGAACTTCTTATTGTGCCGAGTCCATTAAAGATTCACTATGTTGTCACTGAGAAAGGAAAAAGTTAGTCAGACTGAGAAATAGGACAAGACAGAAACAGGACTTTACATTGTGGGGAGAATGCAAGTGCACCTAAATGGGGACAAGGCTCCCGTGCTCCCTGTACCGACTGGCTGTGCACCCCCCCCCACCCCATTCCTGAGCATTCAAACCGTCAGCAGGAGGCGACAGTTGACTCTGGTCCCTCGCTTCCAAATCAACCCTGTGTGGTTTGTTTACCTTCCGCGGGGATTACAAGCCACACTCGCATGCAGCTCATTTTGGCAAATCCTTCCGCCGCGCGCTCTCGGAGACGAGGAAACGCTGTTTGTCTGTATTTCTGTCACGAGGGGCTTCCGTTTTCTACCTGTGAGGGCCCTTTCATCTGCAAGAGTGTCTAAACTTGGCACACAAAAGTATCCCGTTCGTTTTTAATAGCTGCTTGCTCGCTGATTGTCTTGGCAGGCGTATCAAACAGAGTGGAGGAGTTTTTGTTTCGGTGATTCAGGCCAGGGAGGGTTTCTTCTTCTTCTTTTTTTTGTGTGTGTGTGTGTGTGTATGAATAATTTGATTTGTTTGATTAACTAGTCATCTGTCTTGTAAGACTAGAATTTGATAATTGATTGTCATTTTGTCTGTATTTATGGTCAGAAATAAAGTTTCCGCCAAGCATTGGTAGATTACAAACCGACAACGTCAATGTCCTGATTTGGGTTGTGGGTGTGGCTAAATCGCAGCTGATTTTGAGCGAGAGGTGCAGTACACCCTGGACTGGTCACTTACCAATCGCATGGAACATATTAGACAAACACACACTTCCACTTCCAATAATGCATGTTGGTAAGAGGAAAATATATCCCGCATGTCTGATATTTGTCAGTTAAGATTCAAAATTCATTGAAAAATAAGGGACAATTTAAAGAATAGCAGTCAAACTCCAAAATGTAATTAATGGCTTACTTTTACCAAAATTCAAGATAATGGGTTTAGAGAAATTTGATATGATGCTTCCTAAATCCCAATTTGCTCTATGGAGTGAACAGTATTTTGTAATACTTGAAAGTAGACCTAAGTGGTTTGTAGGCATTTACAGTGTACTTGTTGACCTCCCCACTGACTTACATCACAGTTGACATGATAATGGCCCTAATGTTCATATTTGTTCTAAATGCTGCTGAACTTCCATGCTCTCAACTATAGATTTTAAATTAATACCATACTCAATTTCACAGTTAATTGCCACCATTTGTGGAATTGTAGATATTAGAAGTGGGGTCGTGGGCTTGTTAAAGGTTTACAAGCCCTGCAGCTGAGCCTCCACTCAGAATACAAATGTGGAGCTATCGACCTTTGCTTTGCCGCGATACTTGATCATTTTGCCATTCCTCTTGTATCGTGCAAATGGCGGCCATATTAACATTTGAGGAACTTCTATTGCAATAAGGTGGATTCATTTTTGTGGTAATGATTTTTGCACAGCCATCATTTCGAAGATCTAACATGACAGAACCCACACATATTACAACACTTTTTTTTTTAATTATTATTATGTGACAAGCATATGGCAGCTCGTCAGTTCAGGAACAGGAATGGTAATTGTGGACCTACCAAAATGTCGATAGACCCAACAATTGTATTCCGGCGATTATCTTTGACTATTATTCTGTAGGGCTGGGTATCCATTCTAATTTCTTTAATCGATTCAATTTCGATTCACAAGAGTTCAGCTCTGTTCAATTTCAATTTTTCCCGATTCTATTCACTTCAGTTCAATCCGATTTATTATGGAACAACAATTCTTCTTAAATGTCAAGGACATGATAAAAACTCCGCAAATTCCCAAAGTAAATTTTGGAAGCAGTCATTTTAGTTTATTAATGAAAGTAACACGTGTTATAATCAGTTAATTGTTACACAAACATTGACAAGGATGAGATGAAAATATTTTCATAATTCTAATTTAATAATTGTAAATATAAACTTAAAATATTCTGAATTGTCAAAGTGCAAGAAGTCGACTCTTTCATAAAATTTAAGAAAATACTTTTAAATTCATGTGAACAGTAAGAAGAAGAAAACAATTCAAGAAAACAGTTAGATGCAAATAATAATTGGCTTTTAATTCTATTTTCTTAAGAATTTATGGCAAAAATTTATATTTAAATCAATTCATGGTTTTATGAATTGATATTGGGCTAAAAAAGGCAAATAGATTCAGTATCGATTATTAATTATTATTTTTTTTTTTAACAGCAGTCACCAATATTGAATTTTTTTTTTAATGGTCAGAAACTATATTTCATGAGCTTTAAGTTCAACCATATTGCGCAACATAAAACCCACGCATTGTTCTTTGCAGGGTCACGGGGAGCTGGAGTCCATCCCAGCTGACATTGGGGGCGATATGTGCGGTACACCCTGGACAGATAGTAAATAATATGATTGAGTATATTCCAAAGTGGTAATAAAGTTCAGGCTTTCTACAACCCTGTCAACTGTGCGGCCCAGACTGGTAAACAACGTGGCTGAAGTTGTGAGATGAAGTTGATATCTGAGTCAGCGTCCTTGTCTTTTCCCAAGCAGCGTTGACAGCACCAGCGGCGTCCGGGGCCGAGTTGTATACTCTTGTAATATTTGCATGGCCACTGGAAGGTAGCCAGAAGACAAAGTGTTTGACTCCGCCAACTATCCTCTTAGCTTATTGTCTCTCAGTCTGACGGGAAGAAACTCTGAAAGAGAACGAGGAAAAGCTTAGACGGGCCTGAGTTTAATCTGATTGGGCCTCCGTTTTATTGAGTTAGCATGACCCATCTCGTACCCAACTTCATCCTGTTTCCATATGTAGTGTATCGCTGGCAATTTCCCTTAGTACACTGTTACTTTGCTCTAAACCAAAGTAGCTGGCAGCTTGTATAACTGCTGTCTTCTCGGCTTTACTTGGCAGTGGCGCGCGCGCGTGCGCGTGTGTGTGTGTTGCAAATAGGATTACGACACTGTTGACTGCGGTAGGGAGAGAACTTGATTCATGGCTTGAGGATAGTGTCTGTCAAAAGGCCGTTGCTAATTAAAATGCGTGTTGTTTCGATAGGCGTTAAATATGGAACGTGTGTCGGAATGCAGCAAAGGTCGTGGGGAAGGTCACCGCTGTAATGCCAAAAAATATCAGCGACAGATGGTAAAGGACGGTGTTCAAATCTGTGCCTAATAACTGTACCTTAGCATGTATCATATGTGCACAATATTACAATAATACTAAAGAAGATGAATGTCCAAGTCGTTAGAATCCGGCATGTTTTCCAGACTCGTTATGCGCCTCTCTGCTGAATCAGAATGTTCCGAATATTTACATCCACGAATAAAAGTCCAAAGTCTTTCACCATTGGTTGCTGCTGGTCTTGACTTGTGACTTGTAATCATAGACTTTCCCCCCAATCCCATGACTTCCTCTTCACCCTGCACCCTTTGTCTGGTTTATCTCGCCCTTTTCTACTTCATTGGGGAGGCAAAGACAAAAAAAATACCTCTAGGAATTGGGAACGTACTATTGCTATCCAATCCGCTACGTCGTCACCTCGAGCCAACAGACGCGACAAGCGAGCGTTTACCAAAACGCACAATTGTGCCAATTTCTGCCAAAGTATAGAACATTCAATAAAACCACTATGACATTCAATAAATATTAACATACTTACATTTTATGTATCTCCTGCTTTTTGTTATCTCCTGGTGTCACCATTGCTTCCACCGAGGGGGCGTGGCTATAGTAAGGGTGACCCTAGGGAGATCGGCGTCTATCTTTGTGAAAAGGGACCTGCAACCCTTGTCTGTAACCCGACAGTTTACGGAGAATTGGGAAACTCCTTCGTCGTCATTCCGAGGGCTGACAAGACAAGCGGCAAGGGGGCGGTATTGAGATTGACCCTTGTACTGCTTTTGGTACTAATCTGTTGAGGAAACCCCTTGGGGACGACTGTCAACCAATCACCTTGTTGATAGATGTGAGTCAAATGTTGAATGGCCGTGTGAAATGCTTTCTCGACTCATATGTGCACTTCTGCCCAACCAGAGTGTTGTGGATATATACATACAACTACAAAACATTTTAGAGCCCTACATTTCCTGTTCTTGCTTGATGGGTTGAGACCACTGACTAAAGACTTGAACTCTTAAGTCCATGTTGTTGGCGTTTGTGGATCTCACTCTGCTTCATCTATCCTTCCTTCCTTCTTTTAGTCTTTCCTCTGGTCTCTTGATATTTCCCTAATCTATTGGAATTTAGTTGTATCTGGGGGTTAGTCAAATATTCTGGGTTTGTAACTCTGTGGATGGAGGGTGGTGTCTGGTTGGTTTTGGATTTCAGTTTGTTTCATCTTTCTTTCCTTTGATCCTTCCTCTGGTCTCCTGAGAACGTCAAGACTCTGGTGGGACTCTGAAGTATCCGGTTAAGGTGAAGGGGTCTTTGGGGTGGGAGGTCTGTCTGTTGGTCTGGTTGGTCACTGGGGACGATCAACGAGCATTTGGGTGCATGGTTGATGCTGCAAAGTGCCGCTCTTGGCTGACTGCGATGCTCTTGAGACTTGCTCTGAGTCGTCAAAAACATTCCCAACTGCTGCTGCTGGTCAGGTTTGCATTGAGCGTTCAAGAGAAGCGCTTTTAAAATTCAGGACTCATTGATGCATTTATCTTACTTGCGCAGTAATTAGTTATGGATCACATAACTTGCCAGCCTGGGACTTTCTTTAATTCTCATTTGAAAGTTACACCTGAGGAGAAGAAGGGGGTGTTACAATATGCGGAATTTGTGGAGGCCAAGCCACAGATTACTCTGGCAGTTTTGCTGGTCCAATAGAATATGAATTTACCTTGAAACTTTGAATGGAATATAAATGATTCCCTCTTCATCTGTTACGTCTTTGCAGTGCTCCATGGCAACAGTGTTGTCACGAAACTCTTCACTTCATTGCATCTTCCTCTCCTAAGCATTGATCCAGTCAGACATAGTGAACTGAGCAATGGAGATCTTTTATGATTTATTTTTATTTTATTTCACAAAAGGAAAAAGGCAATGTTAACTTTAGGCTTGCTGTGACGGTTACTCAAAATTGTTAAGCAGGTCATGTACAGTCATTGCTAATAAAATTCAGACTGCACATGCTGAGCCTCAGGATGACCAAATTAAAAGAAAATCTTTTTTTTTCTATGATTCAATTAAAGCTGGCCTGCTTTCCACAATCTGTTTTAAATTAATAACTATGAACCGATTCACTGGAGAGACAGATTTGCACTGCACATGTCAAGATGGTCTGAGTGTTTCCTTTTTAAAATGTTCAACTTTTTCAAAACTGTGCTACCACACGACTCTGTCTCTTAGAATCTGTAATTACTGTATTCCTTCAAATGAATGCTATTTTTGTAGTGGGTAGGTCCCAGGTGTAAGTGGATGACCTTATCTGAACATGCAGTCATTCCCTGAGGTCTGTTTTCACTAATACGAACTTAACCTTGTGGCCCAGACACTTGTGAAAAGGGTAAACGTTCCCATTTTCTGTCTTTTTTTCTTTTTTTCTGAGAGCTCAGTATTATTCAGTCGGCAGCCTTCCCGAGCTTAAGCAACATGTCATCAATCATCACTCTCTTTTGTTTGCGTGCGCGCATGCATGCAAGCTTGTGATCTTTAACTCTTTCACTGCCAGACGTTTTCAGAAACGGGTTGTTCCCAGTGCCAGCCGATTTAAGCATTTTGACTGATCTTTCAAGGTCCACAGAAAATGTTGTTTGGACTATGGAAACACACATACTACCAAAGGAAAGATTGGACTCTCATCTTTCATCAGAAAAAAAAGTTTGTTTCTATCTTAGTCCGTTCTTCAGTAATCAACAATAGAAAATGGTTACTTTCACAGAAATTCTCTGTTTTGAAACAAAAAACGGAGAAAATGAGCTTTTTGTGAAACGATGTTATTTCATGCACTCTAGTGAATTGTACACTTCTTTTTGTCCATGAATGATGCCACAAACACCTAAATAAAAATTCTGTACAACGCTTTCACCAACAATGAAAAAGTGTTTTTTGATTGCAAAATACGTTTATTTCCATTCAACAGTGTAACAATTTGACAAAACACTTTCGCAAACTATTTACAAATGTGTGCAACTGTGGTACTACTTACAATTATGTGGATGTTTCAAATACAGTTTTTCTTTTTATAACTCTCTCCTGCGTGCAAGGAGACGCCGCTGGACTCGCACAACAGTTTACTTTCACTTTGTCCGTTTCGCGTGCAAACGTTACACTTTCTTGACTGCCTTTTTTTCCGGGGAATAGCAAGTAGCAGACTGTACACACTCCTCCGATGAATATGCATTAGACTCGGGGCACTCTTCGTCGTCCGATGGAACGTCCGCCTGTGCGTGCTCGGTTGTGCTCCGCGTTATGACGCCGTCATAGCCGCCGCGTCAGCGCTTCCAATTTCGCCGTCAAGCTCGGATTTACCTTCATCATCATCGATGATGATCATCGTCGTCATCTATGTGTTCTTTTAGCGTTGGTCGATGCCTTTCGTCTTGTAAGTGTAGAGCTGCCTGCAAACGCTCGCCATTGCCCGTTTCCTCCATCTAGCTCCCCCCCCACGTCTCCTACTGCCGCGTCAATGCTTCCCAACCACGGAGTCATCTTCATCATCGATGATGATCATCGTCGTCATCAATGTGCTCTTTTAGCGTTGGTCGATGCTTTTGGTCTTTGAAAAAAAATGGCTCGGGCGTGAGCTCCTCGCAACCGGTCGCCATTTTTCCTTTGTTTTCCATTCTGATCTCCTGCTCGACACTCTAGCTCCGCCTCTACTGACGCCCACCCGATCTTGTCAAAAGAGAGTCATCGCTGCCCTCTAGGGGCCAAAAATAGTTTATAGTTTACATTAGGCACAATAGACCTCCTTGAAACTTTCACAACAGATGCGGAAGGCTTGCCAGCACCCGTTTCAAAAAAAAAAAAGAAAAAAAAATTGGATGACGTCTTTTGACGTCATTGGCAGCCCTCCGTAGGTTTTTACTTGGCGTCTTTAAACGTCAGTGGCAGTGAAAGAGTTAATTCACCGGAAACCTAAAAATCCAAGACCCCTTCCCCTTAACCGGATACTTCAGAGTCCCACCAGAGTCTTGACGTTCTCAGGAGACCAGAGGAAGGATCAAAGGAAAGTAAGATGAAACAAAATGAAATCCAAAACCAACCAGACACCACCCTCCATCCAAAGAGTTACAAACCCAGAATATTTGACTAACCCCCAGATACATCTAAATTCCAATAGATTAGAGAAATATCAAGAGACCAGAGGAAAGACTAAAAGAAGGAAGGAAGGATAGATGAAGCAGACTCCAAACTCCACTGATTCAGCAACCAGTGGGAGAAGCAAATTATTTTTGAGTTTCAGTAGATCATCACACTGTAACTGAAATTCTCATTAATCAGTGCTCTGGTAGAATTACGATTGTTATTGTGGTGTAATGCACGATCAAATAGGGAACAAATGACACGGTACACAGTACAAACCCCAAAGAGCTGAAAGTCACGTACAGTAACTGTACCGTTCCTTGTGATGTCCAAACGAGAATGTGAACGAGTGATTCACAGGGTTTCATGCAGGATGCTTAACACGTAGCGCGGCAGCAAATTGACTAACTGGTAATCTTAATCACCGTTGATGCACGCGGCATTCCGTCCTCACCACGCTGACTCATTTGACATTCTCTTCGCTTCTTGCCACATCAGTCACGGCTCTTAAAATGAGGACGGCACATCCTGAGGCGAAGCCACGACAAAGTTCCACAAGTTTAAAGACACAAAGTACAGTACACGATGAAATAGCTATATAGTACCAGGTACCGATAATCAAATGCTCCCAATGCACAATAATACGTCTTTGTTTGATTCATGCATCCTATTTTTTTACTCTGACACTTGGAGGACTGAACTGGCCCCTTTCACGATATATGGTTTGTTTGAAGTACAACTTTGTGAACTGGTCAGTCACTCATCTAATCTCCAAGGCTTATGCTAGCGGTTTATCTCCTAGATTGCTCACGCAAGCCGAAGCCTTAAGTCATCCGTGGCCCTTCTGTATGAAAATGGAAGACGGTAATAATTGCCGCCAAAGCAGACGTACGTTAACACATTGAGAATGTGTATTATTAGCACATGCTTGGCACAAAGTTCGAAAGATGAATTAGTAACAGAAAAGGGAAGATTGCGCTCTTGGTGTTGTTATGGTGATTGTGAAGTGATTTCTCAAAGTGATTGGTTTGAAAATAAACAGTCGCATTTGATTAGTCGGTCTAAAAGTTGTGCCCCATTTGCATAGTTTTAAAAGTCCACTTTCACTTCATGCGGCACTGCACCGAACTCCCCTTGAATGACTTAGCATAAAAAGAAGAGCACCAACTAACAAGGCGCCTTTTTCTCTTGTACTTATAAATCTTCCTGGCTTCCTGTGCACCCCAAAATGTCATCTAATCCTGTTGATTGTGTTACTTGAATTACCGAGTGTACGTCTCGCTCAACATGGGACCTTTTAAAAACCTTTGCATTTCATGCGCTCTAGAGAAATTCAACACCACCCCCACACTCATATCTCAACCTCTTCACCCCTTTCTTCAAATGTATTTGGCCTTTAGGGGGCAGTGTTGGTTCATGTGTCATGTTGGACTGGCTTGTTTTCAAAGTGCTTACAAATATTTTTTTCAGAGGGAACAGTGACTGAGCTAAAGAAGAGAAGTTTGGAGGTATATATTTGTGGAGAAGGACGTTACTTTGTGTGTGACTCGTCAACAAAGCACTTCGGTATTATCACATAAACATTAAACAAAAAAACAACTGTGTGCAACACAATTTCCAATTGAGGTGAATTAAATTTGGGTCATGAAACCTTAAGGCAATGTTTTAAGTAACAGTTAAATATTATTAACCATCTTTCAAGTGTAAGCAGAGATCAAAATTAAGTTTATTTAACAGCATCTGTCACACAAGTATAAAATGAAGACCACTCACAGATCCAAATCTTATGAACACAAATGTTGGTAAATACCGGCTCCGGCTATCAGGCCAAAGGGAATGAATGGAAACGCATTTGTCCTCAATCCATCTGAACATTTTATGCTGAGGGCCGTGTGACATCAAGTCAATATTATTTAAAGTATAGTGCTTCCAATGCACACGTTTCCTCATGGCACATAAGGAGCATTTGTTGTAACATCAGCAGTATTTTCAATTCCGTGTTCCTTTGTGTTACAGACATTTAGCATTTTCTCCTCTATGAACGTTTACTTTGTTCAGCTGGCTGACAGTTCTCCAAATGATAGGTAACATGTTCTTGCTACAAGCTGTTTGTCACCATAAATGATCAGTCAGTGTACTTCGGATGCAACATCATTGCCAATTTCGTTAGCATAGCCTAGCTAACAACAGGCTGAAGGAAATTAGTAATTTTAAACTATCAACAATTTTAATACAAACACGAATGTAATACATACAGATAAAACATAAAACAATACTCACGCATATATTGTGTAGAACTGCTGGAGTTTAGCTTTAGTTTAGTTTGCTTGACTGTCTAATTCCTAAATTACGTGGCACACCCCCAAACAAAAAGTACACAAAACACTTTAGCATGTAAAACTAAAAAAAACTAAAAAAATAATTCACCCAAAAATATGTCAATTGCAAAATTGTAAAAAAACAAACAAACACATTTGCAAACAATATGTTACACTATATTGGCCACGCATTGTTCTAAAGACAAAGAAAACAACAACATACCCACTCTCACAGAAACTATAATTACAGTGTGTCAAAATCTTTTGTGCTTGGGTACGGAACTGCTTTGATTCAAATAAAAAAAATAAAATAAACAAAAACAAACGTGCTCATGGCCTGTACCTTTCCCAATGTGTGTTTCATTTTGCGTGTGTGAACGTGTTTTTACCTATGTTGTTGCCGTAGTTAGTGACCCAAGACGGCCAATCTTCTGCTCATGCGCGTCACAGATCGTGCAGGGGTCACAGATAGGGCCTTGACGGGGTTTGGCCACCTTGCTAGGAGTGCCAGCAGCGTCTCCTATATGTACGTAAAATAATGTATGAATGTGTGACTTGTATACCAAATTTGACGGTAACTGATGGCTGCTTATAGATTATTTAATGAGCGACTATATTACTGTGTATACCTTCCTGTGTAGTAAGGAGTTGAAAAAATGGTACCACATCCAAATATTGTCCATCCGTCTTCAATTCCGCTAATCCGGGGTCGGGTCACGGGGGCAGCAGCTTTAGCAGGGAAGCCCAGACTTCCCTCTCCCCAGCCAGCTCCTCCGACGGGATCCCAAGGCGTTCCCAGGCCAGCCGAGGGACGTAGTCTCTTCAGCGTGTCCTGGGTCGTCCCCGGGGCCTCCCGCCGGTAGGACATGCCCGGAACACCTCCCCCGGGAGGCGTCCAGGAGGCATCCGTACCAGATGCCCGAGCCACCTCAACTGGTTCCTCTCAACATGGAGGAGTAGCGGCTCGACGCTGAGTCCCTCCCGGACTCAAATATTGTTCAAACTCTAAATTTTACAAGAACTTTGCATTTCCATTTTTTGCCGTTGCTGCATAGAATTAATTTAGTCATGGCAAGCCGGGAAGCATTTCCATCATACCCCCCCCCCCCCATTCCTCCACTCCCCGTCTTCATCCTTTCTCCCTCGTCACGGTCACCCCTTTGCTGTGCCGTCGCTTCAGGTAGAATCGGACCTTGATCAAGTGGGTGTCATGCTGTGTACCTGATATCAAACTCGGGTCCTCAAAGCAGTCGCTTAACTCCAAACAAACGGAATGTCAGAGGGATTCTTCGACTGCTTTGTCTTTCCAAGTAGGTCAATGGCGGGGGCGGGGGGGAATTATTCACAGCCTTGGAATAATTCAGTCACTTACTTACTGCTACTTTTTTGGGAGGGGGTAAGACGAAAGCTCAGCGACTACACTAAGTAGCTCGCAAAGGCATACTTTGAAAACAGCCCACAAAGCTCCGGCTTAATCTTATGTTTTGCACCCTGGAGCAGGCTAATGTTCCAACGCTGGACAAGATGACTGACTCCCATTTTCATTTTGTCGTTATGTTCACGTGACAACCCATGAAAAGTGGGTCAGAGAGTGTGAAAGAGCAGCAGATAGCATATTAAAAAGTTGTGACTCATGCTTGTTAAACTGCGCATAAGGCCTGACTAATGGCCCCAAACTCCGTATCAGTGTTTACATGATACAGCAGATATCGTACGAGCCTATTAAATTAGGGACGTGATCTCTAATGATGATATTCGTTTGCCCCCTCGAAACACCAATCAGCTTTTGGAGATACTTTAATCCTGACAGAGTGAAAGTTGTTTGTTGATGGTGTCTGAAAATCAGATCTGACTAAAGCACTCACGCGCACTCTTGATTAAAAGGGATTAGCTGCATTTGGAGACACGCTAGCGTCAACATTCACTTGTTCCCTGATGGGTTAGTCGGTACTTGAGCATCATTTACTGGATGTGCCAAAGAATTTAGGTTAGGAGGCTAGGGAGGGGCATTGGAGAAAAATGTCTTTTGATTAAAAAACAGAATAGAAAATGAAAGTTGCAAGCAGCGACGAACAGGCCAATCAACCTCCGCTTATTAAATGGCTTCTCCCCCCGAAAAGTTTTCTTTTTTTAGTTTAAATGGCTTACTTTTACCAAGATCCGGAAGCGAACCGTGACCAAAGGTAGAACTTGTTTTCACCTGGTGCAGTAAATGCTCGCTGGTTGGGACCTTTGCCTCATTTCTCAAGCTAGCTACTGTAGCTAGCTTGAGCTAGCTACTGTAGCTAGCTTGAGAAATTGAGCATTCACGTTCTGGTGGATCCTGCTCAAATTTCTTAAATCTATTCTGTCGTGCATGGTCGCTTTTCAAGATGCCTTGAGACTTTTGAGTCTACCCTATTTGGGGTCAAAGGGTGAAACTGGTGTTGAGGTTATCTTTTTGGGGGGAGGACCTAAGTATTGTCTGAAAACCCCCTTACTAGTTTCTAGTTGGGATTCCCCCCCCCAAAGTCATTTCTGAAAATTTACGCCAACTGTTAAGCATGTTGAAATGTCAATCAGCAATCAAGAAATGATATGATGGCCACTATTTTTTTTTTCTAATTATTTTGAAAGTAAAACAGTCAACCAGCCAGTGAAGGAACAGAATGCATTCAACTGTATCTTCTTCTATAAGGAGTTGACATCCAATGGCACCACAGTGGTTAGCTCTACATTATTACTTTTCTCAAGTTAAGATGTAATGTTTGTATTTTCTTTAATAATTCAGTCCACAATCATCAATGCTTTTTATTTATTTATTTATTTTTGTATTGGGCATAAATTCAAATTGAAATTTATTAATAATCTGTGCGTCTCCTTTTTACCGTCATGGCTTTCCTCTCTGCTTCTGTTGTGAAATTCACTCTGGATTTGATTAACACACCCCAACATGATTTTTTCCCCCATTACATTTCTTCATAAAATAGGACATTTTGTACACTTCATCACACTTTCAAATTTGCATTTACTTTATGACAACTAAAATGGATGATTTCCCATCTGCCTTGCTTGTGATTTGTACAACTCTCGGAAAGTGTTTTTCTATGCTAAAACATTTCAATCTATAGTCTCCACTGCAATGCAAATAACATCTCACACCTCCAAACATGATTTCTTATAGGAAAGATTATTATTATTTTTTTATTATAATCAAACATGACAAATGATGCTGTCAATAAAAAATGATTAATATGCAATTGTAATTACCGGTTAATCGATTTGAAATGATAATTTCTTGAGCCCCAACAGTTAACAATTCTTAAGTACTAAACTGGCCCTGTTGATTCAGTCTCAACTAGTTTGCTGTCTAAAAGATCAGCATTGACCTCCGATACGTCATGTGTCATCAGAGTGGAATTATTCTGCTCCGTATGACACCATCTTAAAAACAGTTACGCAGTTCACAACTGATGGCCAATTTGACCTATTATCAAAGAAATAGCAATACAAATACCATGTTAGTCGTTTATAGACAATTGTCGTAAGTGCAGACCAAATTAAATGTTTCATAAAATGTTTACATCCTAATGTGTCAAACAAACACATGCACACAGTTTTGGCTTAAATGCATATTTATCTTCTGCAAAAGTACTGACTTTAATATGGATATTATTATTTTTCCTTGAAGACTGATAAGACGCCTTTTTGGTTTTCTTAAAAAAAAAAAAAAAAAAAAAGGGTTTAGTTTACCTTGACTAGTTTCGGCGTCAAGATGACACGTCACAACTGTTTGACAGATTCTGAGGAAGGCGGCAGTCAACGCCGAAACTATTGTCAAGGTAAACAAAACTCCCTTTGTCTTTAATTAAAAACAGTAGAACAATCAATGAGAAATTAACAGAAGAAGACAAGATGATTTTTTTTTTTAACCACTGATGTTTTTTCACTCAGCAGTTTTGGCCTAAGGCAATTTTTTCCTTTTCTTTCCTGTAATCTTGTCTTTAGTGTGGACGTTTGAGGGCCCTTAAGTGCTAACAGCGCTACTAATGACTATGACTACGTTTACATGCAGGCAATAACCCTTTTAAAACCCAAATATTCGCAATATAATATGTTTTGAAAGCCACGTGAACGCGCAATAACCCAAATACGCTCTTTTAAACCCCCCAATAAGACCCCTGGGTTACCCCTTTCATAACCCGAATTCTGCTTCATATAAACGCATTTGGAATACCTCGATTGAAGGAACTGGATCGAGGAGGAAACTGCTACTTCATTTAGCGTGGTGAGTGACATTAATATGTAATGTCTTTTATTGACCGTTGAAAGTTAGAAGCGGATATGATTTATATTTCCGCCATGGCGTCGTCCGGGCTTTGCCCCCTTTACATCGGGTTATTCCAAACACTATGTATGGGGGGGGGGGGGGGGGGGGGGGGTCAATTTGTGCATGTAAATGTATTGTGCAGTTCATTCGCTAATTTTACCGATTTGAAATGTCATCATCATTGCTCTCTTAATTTTTTTATTTTTATTTTTTAATTTTGTATGTGAGTGTGTACTCATTAGTTCATCTAAAACCTATTAAAAATCCCATACCGTTCACCTAAACCGAATACTTCAGAATCCAGCTAGTCGTGAGATTGTCAGGAGACCCGAGGAAGGATCAAAGAAAAGAAAGGAAAGTGAAATCCAGCACCGACCAGACATTACCTACTAAACTGATTGTTCCGAAAATCTAAATTCTGACCTTAACCTGACTATTGCCTGCATGTAAACGTAGTCTATGGCTCTAGTGTCCCAATCCTACACAGAATTGATTGGAATAGCGAATGTGTATCGCTGCCTCCTTGGATTTCACTGGCTCAGCATTCACAATCTCTAAAGGATTTGCAATTTCTAGTTCATTTAGGTCTACAAAGATGCATGGGTCATACGTGACTCCTGGGAAAAAAACACCACTTATGTTTTTTTCCATACTTGGTGCATAGGATGCCTCACTCAGAGTGTGAATCCGAGTGTATAATGTCTAATAGGTTACATGCGGGGTTGAATGTGAAGAGCAAACAATTTATGAAGATGATGACCTTTTGCAGCTTGAAAGGTTGTTCAAACACCCGCCACCGGTCCAGTGGAACAATACAAATGAGCAGAGTGCAGGAAACTCCAAAGTCAAATGCCGTAAAGCTCTTTGAAATATTATAATGCGTCGTGTGTGCATCTCATGAGGGAATTTAATAATTATAAATTATTAACAGGTTTTTGACACTTTTTTTTCCCCCTCAAAGGAGGACCTTGGTAAGAAGGCCTGTCAACGTGTTTTTGTCCAGACTGAAAGTTGAGGGCTGCTGTTTTTGTAAGTTTTTACTTTTACAACTTATTACTATTTGAATTGGCTTGATCGGACTCTCAACCTGAGCTTTTATCAAGCAACTTTTTGGAAACTAACCGTCACTTGTCACCAAAGCTGGAGTGTTGTGTTAAAAATAATCGCCCTTTTCTGAAGAATTTATGGCAAGAGGCTGATTACCAGTCACCGGTTAAATCAATGGGTACGATGAGAAAAAGAAACATTCAAGTTCAACATTAACAATGTTTTATCAAATGTCAATTCAACTACCATGCCTAAGCCAAGTTTTAAACTCTGACCTCTGAATTATAGGGTGGACGTGCTAACAACTGTGCTGGCCTTTTTACATTCAATTAGCAGTTCTCATCGCAATTAAGTTTAACATATGTGTATTACAATACCTGATGTTTTTTTTTTTTTTTAGATTAGGCCTCTTTGCCACATAAGTAGATAGGAGACAAACCCGAACCCTTTTAGACAGATTACACTTTATTCCGCATCTAACAGAAATCGGTTCCAAAGCTGGATCTTTCTGGCATCCAATAAATTGTACGACCGAGACTATGCAGTCTTCTGGTAGTTACTGTTAGTATATTATTGATAAAAGGACTGGTGGAAGTTCCCAGTTTTCAGTTGGTGCCATGACCCGGATTCTTAATAAAACAGTGCCTGTGTGGTTAAAGGTTTTGTGATGAGGACAGTCTGGACTGTGGGACAAATTAAACCAAATTCAATTGATCTACATTTCCACATGGGAACAAATTGAAAGTCGCATAACTGAATAGATTTTGTTGCTCTTTGGTGGATTAATCCTGGAAAGTGAAGCCGACCTGCAGATCACTCAGCAGTTTTAAACATGCATCCAAATGAACATAAATTCAATTTACGTGAAATATATGCGGCGCTAATGCAGTGAAAATTTATCGTGTAATGACGTCCAACAGATTGAAATGTTTTTTTTTTTTGCTCAGGGGAGGGAAAGTAACTTGAATTTGGTCCTCCCTTGAAGGCCAGCTGCATTCGGGCCACTGTAATGAAGCCAATCACTTTTAATTTAGCTTCAGCGCCTCAACTCTGTGATGGTGTAATTGGTTACATAATTAACACTTGCCGGAAAACAAACCGCTGCACCTCTATCGGTGTCTAGCAGGAGGATGAAAGCGCTGGAAGCCGCAGCAGCTGCTGGGGGTTATGTGATTACGAGAGTTTTCGCAAACCACAGGGGGGTGTGGGGAGGAAGAAAGTGCGTCCACAGGTTACACTGTAGCTAACAGGTAAATAATGACACAGAAAAAAAAAAAAGTGCAGCGATAATGGAAAATAGGTGTGAGCCATATGTAATGAAGTGCTGAGCGGGGAGGGAAAGGCAAGAACAAAGATCCTCGAGCGAGGTAATTGAGATGGGATTAGAGCAGAGGAGAGAGAATTCCAAGATGTAATGCTATGAAATGTTGAAAATAAATGTTGGAGTTGGAAAAGGTCAGATTTTAATAAGCCTCCTTTATGATGCTTGACTTTTCAACCTAACGGCCCCTCGTTCTCTTTCCGTCATTTTTATTGCCCGAACGTAGACCCCAGCCGCGCCTCTGTGGTTTATCTGAGCTGCCCAATGGTTCATTCTGGCACTTACTGGACCCACATGCAGACACGGACATTTTGGAGGTGGTGAGATAAGTGTTTATTGCATAGAGGGTTGGTTTTTTTGTGGCTCGAGCTCGCTGGCCGGCGGGCTCGGGCTGAAGACCAGCAAATAAATTGCGTGAGCTTGACAAGCCGGGCTGCAGTGAAAAGTGCAAGGGAGGTGAACCAAAGGGGACACGGGAGAATATGGTCAATCACGAGTACAAGACACTTCGGTCTTGAGAATTGAACATCCATTAGGGCGAAGGAGACACAAAGTGAGAGAAGCTGATGGGACCCACACGAATACCGATTCACAAATCAGTGTGGGCACTTGGGCCAGACCAAAACAGAAATGCACCAAAACCTGAGGCCAATTGTTCTTTTTAGCAAACTTTGGCAGCCAATTTAGGAAGCAGAGTTAGTGCAACATCAAGCCATAAACATTTTTGTTAAGTTGTGGCACTGAACGAGCACTGCTGTTTTTTTTCACTGCTACAAAAAAAACAAAAAACGTTTGAGCCGCACCCAATGGGGCAGTTTGTCATTCGGCAAAGGAATGACTGGCGTTTGGTATGACGATGCCAACGTTGTAAAAAACTGACTTCATGATGGTGTTGTATCTTACATTAAATGATGACAAAATGTATTGATTGGCTGATTAATCTATGGATAATGGCTTGCTCGTATTTTTGTCTTTCCAAAGTTTGACTTGAGGATCAAGTAGAATCGCGTTAATACATGAACGAGTTGTGTCTGGACACAATTCAAGGCAAAATGGAGTTGGGTTGTGGGAGCAGCAGAAAAGCCCAAACGTCCTTCTCCTGTTGAAGAAAAGAATATTTTTCTTCCGCGTGTTCGTTTTCTTTCGGGTAGTGAGAATGTTGGTTATCCGAATGCAGGCTGGAGATCGATGAACAGTCACTTCGAAGCTTTTATTTCTACAGAATATTCCGGGCACAAGTAAGTTTTCAGACAATGGCAGCCTCTCACTAGTGCAAAGTTACAGCGGACTTACAACATTCTTATACCATCTTGAAGGGCAGTACCACAAAACCCCCAAGTTCACCAGACATGAGATAAGACTTTTACAGACATCATTCAATACACATTGACTTCAAACACAGACAAATTGTCTATTGTTGTGAAAATAGAGGAGGCCCTCTAAACATCATTCAATACACATTGACTTCAACCACAGATAAAAGTTCTACTGAGGAAATAAGTAAATTAAAACAGTTATGACTAAATATGGGCAGAAGACCCTCTTCACTCCCCAGCCACTTCGTCCAGCTTTGTTAGGGGCATTCTGAGATGTTCAAAGGCCAGGAATGAAATCCTGCCCCAAATTAAAATATTTTGGGATCTTGTTGACGAGTGAGGGAAGAACGGAGCGGGAGGTCGACAGACGGGTTGGTGGAACATCAACTCCATATCAGTCTTTTGTGTGGCAAGATTGCGGATACAAAGAGCTGAAATAAATTTGCTGTGAAGATTGTCTTTAATTGAATTTCATTTGAAACATGAAGCATTCAGTTGACATTTGTGGCAGCGTTAATTTTGAAACGCGTTACTACCCCCAACACTGGTCATCATTAAAACTTGTACCTACCCGTGATTTTGTGGATCCGGATGAAGGCAAGGTTGAGGCGGCGTGGGATGACGAAATGCTTAAGAAAGCTGCCAAAGGAAAATTCATTGTCGAAAAATGGTGGGAACATCTTAATTCGCAGATCATGAAACAAATGAACCTTCAACCGTCATCATAGAGCTAGGATCATTTTCTTTAGACAGCACTCACTTGAGTGATTTCCCCCCAAAACCATAATCTAACAAAACAAGACAAAACTGTCAGTGTCCTTGTTAATGATGAAATTCATAGACAAGAAAAGGACGGCTAGAGGAAGAAGAGTTGATGAAACGGAGTGCAAGGTCTTCATTAAGCGCTGCGACAGCAACCTGCTCCCTCGCCACAGGGAGCTGGAGCTCGGGGACGGCCCGTGCTCTGATGCCACAGCGTGCCGGGGAAAAAAAAAAAGGACTGCAGAATTCACTTTGAAGTTGATGAGTCACGGACTTGCAGCGGCGTTGGACAAACTTTTTCCCACTATTACCGAGGGGAAAGAAAAGAACAGAGCAAGAGGAGAACAATCAGTCGCCTGGCTGATTCTTTGCAAACGGGAAGCAGCCAATCACAGTCCAATCAAATTCCCCACTGTTAGGATAGAGGAAGTAGCTTGGAGTACTCCAAGAGAACAGACTGTAGGGATGCATTTCTTCATCATTTCATCAGCAGAGCTTGAGCGCGACAGGAAAGAGGGCAGATGTAGATAGTTCAAGGGAGTCGGCAGCCAGAGAATGCTGGGAACAGACGTGATAAATACTCACTCGCAGTTTTGTCTTGCTTTACAAGCACAGTGTTCTTATTAAACAGCTATGACAAAAAGCAGGCGTTATTTTTTTTTTATACCTGCACTGGTTTTCCACCCTTAAAAACAAAAGCAGATCGATGCGGCGGAACTCCACTGCACACTCGCACAGTGTGCAGTGGAGTTCTGCCACAAGGTTTCACGAGTGGCTGAGTTTCAGCCAATGGTTTTGCGGCGATTCCAAAATATGAATCGTTCTTACACGATGTGGCAACGTCGCAAATTATAGCCAATCAAAATACACAGAAGCCTTCAGTAGGGCTGGGTTTAAAAAATCGAAAAATCAGCCGATCATGAATCGATTATTTAAATATCTTTCCCGCCATAAATTCATAAGAAAATGTAATTTAATATTTTCATCTCATCCTTGCCTGTTGTCAGTGTTTGTGTAACACTTAAGTGATTATTATAACACGTTACTTTCATTAATAAACAAAATCATGTGACCAGTTATTGCCTCCGCAAAAAATTAACTTTATTATTAAATTTAATATTTGCAGAGTTTTTATCATGTTCTTGACATTTAAGAATTGATGTTCCCCCATTAATCGATAGCGTATTTTATTGAACTGAAGCGAATCGGGGAAAAAAAAAAAATCGAAATCGAATCAAACGCAACTCCTGTGAATTTAAATCGAATCGATTGAGGAAATTAGAATCGATACCCAGCCCCAACTTTCACACAAACAAAAAATCAACTTCTGCATTAGAACTGAGCGAAAGGACATAGCTGCCCAACACGTGCCACCAAGTGATCGAAATCCAGTATATACAGTATACATAGAGTGTTTTAAAGCAATACTTAACCCTACTTATAGTTCACAGTTGTTTAGAAAATGGAAGCTGCTAAATAAGTGGTTGTGAACAGTGGAAAGAAAAGTAGAATGAAAATGAATGACAACCTGAGTCTTCTAGTTATACCTCTTGAACCATGAATGAACAACCAAGCCGACTGTAAAAACTTACACTCCCCTCCTTATTCTTTTTGAGGTATTAGGATGAGACAGATGCAGTGTTGAGCTAACTTCACCGAGCAATCAAAATCAATTTCCTTTCAAGCGCTAAGCGTTATAGATCATACTGTACTCACTAGCTCCTAATGTTCTTTAACTGGACTTTCCTCAGACTCTTTACTTCCTATCTGAAATTCTTCGGCAGCCCGTTTAGGCAGCCGATAAGTTAAGCCCGAGTTGATCGGTTGTTGCTTAAATGTCAAATCAATTTCCATCCTTCAACGTAACCTCGCTGACCCAACTCATTTAGATTATTGAGCAGCCTTTCTTACACTGCCTGCGAGAGCCAGCATTTTTGCAGGATTTCTCTGCGAAAGAGGTTTCGCTCTTAATTTCTTCGGCAGCCAACAAGTTGTTCCCGAGTTGATTGGTTATTGCTAAGATGTGAAATGATTTCAAGATTTGAGCAGTATCGCGATACGCATTCTTGTCTGCTCTTATGTCCTTGTGATCTAGTGAAGTCATCAGTCGCAGCCCAAGTATTGTTCCAATTGAAAGTACACACAAAGCAAGAATGTACGGAATACGCAGATGTTGTTTTTATCAGCTAGCTTAAACCAAGAACGCATTTGGTTGGATACTTATGAAGACTCGGATAGGACAATATCGTGTACTATTTTGTTTAAATACTTAAATATTGGGGAAGTTAAGTCTTTTACCACCAAAAACGTTTAATGGCGTATGCTAAAATCCCAAATTTAATAACAGTTAATTGACGTTTTTTTTCTAACTATGGTTTTCAAGGATGACATGAATGATCAAAGCCTTTGTCACATTAAATCAAATTCACAGAGCGTCACTCAACAAAAAATATTAGTCTCCGGCCTTGTTTTTATCTTTTCACAAAAACTCATTTTTTCCTTATTTTTTAAATTTTCGCTCAATAAGGAATAAGGTAGAAACATACTTTTTTTTTTCCCCGAATGGAACACGATCTTTCATTTGGTACCATGTATGTACGTAAGTAGTCAGAGCACACAATATTCTGTTTGCCTTGAAAGATAAGTTCAAATGCTCGAAATCGGCGGGGTTGTTTTTTGGATAACGTGTGGTAGTAAAAGAGTTGAATGCAGAAAATCAAATTTCTAATCGCTACTGCCACCTCTGGCCGGAAAATGAAACTGCATTTCCCCTTCATCACGCGCAGATGACATCCCATCCGCAGACAGAGGACAGGAAATTTGAACCCGAATCCAGTCTGAAAACTATTGGCCAGAGGCTTGCAGGAGTTTCCCCCCAAAAAATTCTGTCATTAATGGCCAAATAAAAAGGCTATTGTAAAGATATTTTTGGGCAAACTGTTACAAAGAGCAGCTATAACGAGTATTCATTCCAATTTAAAAAGAGTTCTCAGGAAGAACGTTGTCACGTACGTTCTTTAGAAGACCGTACTTGGTAAGTTCAGGAGACTACTTTCTTTATATTGAGAACATCACGGACATAACCCATTAAAAGTGATAAAAACAAAACAAATGAAATGGAATAATTCATCATGCCTCTCCACCGCCATCTCCCTTCTCAGACGTCAGCTGCGCCGTGAGATGATAAATGTCAGGCAAGTATCGAAGAGAACCTTTAACATTGTTTTTCCCCTCCATCCAGTTGCTGTGAAAAACACTTTGGAAAAGGTTAGTGTAACCAAAAAAAAAAGTGTGAGAGGATATTTTGTAAACGCTTCCCCCTCAGACCGTTCGTCCTCATTAGAGACGAACATGGAAGAGCGAGGCAGCCGTTGATACGCCTGCTGTTGTTGAGGTCGGGAGCAGCATGCCATTAGGGGAGCCGCGGTGGGAGGGAGGAAGGGGGTGGGCGGTCTGTGGGATTTTTTTGCTCAAGTTGAACTTCTTCTTACACTAACTCTTATTTGAAACATGTCCCCTTAGTTAGTGCTTTGGCAAAGAACGCATGCTGGTTGCCATTTTTTTGGATGCGTGTGGAAGTCACTTGGCGTCAATATCATCCCCTGGAAGATTTTTATTCTTCTCTCTTACATAACAAAAAGTCAAGGCACTGTTCTGTTCATGTGATAGTCAGCTAATTATCAGAGTAGTTTAATTCTTATCCAAATAAGCCCGTA
Source organism: Vanacampus margaritifer (assembly GCF_051991255.1). NCBI lineage: Eukaryota > Metazoa > Chordata > Actinopteri > Syngnathiformes > Syngnathidae > Vanacampus > Vanacampus margaritifer. The sequence continues at coordinate 11,075,790 of NC_135447.1, read as the reverse complement.
TTTAGTAGGAAGTCACATCTGGCTATTTTTTTTATAAATCAGTGCTCACCGAAACGGAGTACAGATAGTACATTTAACGTATAACTTATAATTTAATTTCACACAAGGACCCAAAAAATTGGGAACATACACCTTTTGTTTCTGGTGTAGATGATTTTATTATGGTTAAGTGCAGCTGATGTCGAAGTAGCTGCAGTTTGGCCCCCCAAAAAAGGGCGGGCTCTTCTCAAAAATTGTGTGCCGCTCTTCTTATGGGGACCGTTAACATACGGCCTGAATATGTTTGCGTCGACTCCCAAAACATTTTGGCTCCAAGTTTGGTTTTTGTTCATCCCGAGCCTGCAGTAGGCAAAGATTCATTTGTGTGTATTGTTCAAGAAAATAATCTTTTTCTTCGCGTGTTCGTTTTCTTTCGGGTAGTGAGAATGTTGGTTATCCGAATGCAGGCTGGAGATCGATGAACAGTTACTTCGAAGCTTTTTATTTCTACAGAATATTCCGGGCACAAGTGAGTTTCCAGAAAATGGCGGCAGCCTCTCACTAGTGCGAAGTTACAGCGGACTCACAACATTCTTATACTATCTTGAAGGGCGGTACCACAAAACCCCCAAGCCCCCAGCCCACCTGGAGTTCACCAGACATGAGATAAAACTTTTACAGACATCATTCAATACACATTGACTTTGACCACAGACAAATGGTCTATTGTTGTGGAAATAGAGGATTATTATTAAACCTTGCCACGCAAGCATGATTTTTTTTTAATTGGTCATCCCTTTCTGGACTCATTGATGTTAAACCCTCCTGGCTTCGGTTTGCATTTGGTGACTGTGAATGGTTGTCCTGTGATTGACAGACAGTTCAGGATGGAGTCGCTCCAAGTCTGATGTGATTGGCTGCAGTTCCTCGTGAGACTCAACAGCGTAATCGGTCGAGAAAAGGAACAAACGGACGGATGGTCAAGAGTTGTATGATGTCATGTTTTGTGGAGGAACAAGAACATATGGACTATATGCCACGGAGGAGGCGGGACTTACGACTACCGGGTTTTCACCAGTCAACTTTGTTTCCGTTTCCGGTTTGCGACGTGTGGGCCGCTTCGCAGTACTTGCGCTTCCGCCTTTGTGCCCCGGGTGCGAGGTTGCGCGTGTGTAGTGTCTGTCTCAGCGTCCGAAGCATTTCAGATACCCGATGAGCGGGAGCGCGGTTGGGGGGGGGGGAGGGGGATGAGCAGGGTGTGGGGGTGCGAGTGTTGGAACGCAGCCAGCAGTGTCCGGAGACAACGCCGATGTGTAAAACCCGGAAGTCGGAAGGCCGTGGCATCTTCCCCATTGGCAGCTCCCCACAGGTTGGTGTATGAGCACATAACTTTCTGACGCATCTGAAATTGAGCCCTCCCCCCCCCCCCCCCCGAACAGTGGAAGGCATAATGTGACCAAATTAATAAGATTGTCTAAAAGTAGCTACTTTGTTGAAAAAAGTAAAGCATCACCATTATATGTATTTGTTGTTTGAGCCTTTAGTAGGGTCTTACCCGACTTAATCCACTTATTTTTTTTCTGGAGAGCTCAGTATTGTTCATTCGGTAATTTTACCGATTTGACATGTCATCATCATTGCCCTCTCTTTTTTTTGAGGGGGATTTTTTTTTTTAAATCCACCTTTTTATACCACCACTTTGACTCAAGATTGGGATGGTTGGTCAAGGACTCACAGGATTCATTTTCCTTTCTTTTCTTTGGTCCTTCCTCGGGTCACCTGACGGCCTCACGACTCTGGCTGGAAGTGTTCGGTTTAGGTGAACGGTATGGGATTTTTTGATAGGTTTTAAGTGAACTAATGAATACACACACACTCACACGCACATACAGGAAAAAAAAAAAGAGAAGACTGGGCTGTCCCAGACGTGTCCACCACTCCTAGTAGGCATGTAGTACTGAATGTAAACGGTGACAAAGAAAGAAAAGAGTACCATGCCATCCCCTCTTGTAAATACTTGCTCAAGTGTAAGTGAGAAGGAAAGACGACATGAGGGAGTACGATAATATTGACTGTCAAGCATTCTTCTGTTAGCTCCATCTCGCCCCCACGACTCCTACCGCGGTGCCACGCCCGCCGGGGAGAAAAAGGGGGGGGGGGGCAAGGGAGGAATACAATCGCTGTAGCAGCCTTCAAAATCCCGTTTGAGGGGAAGATTTTCTTCACGGCTCGCCAGAAACGACGTCTCGAGAGTTGGTTTCTTTAAAAGGAGTGTGAAGTCGGCGTCGGGAGAGCCAATGAGGGCCTCCCGGGGGAGCGCGGCGTTGACAGAAGTAGCCGCAGCCCTCTTGAAGGCGTTTGTGTGTGCACGCGCTTTTGCATCAGTTCAATGTCAGGAGGAGATTAAGAGCCTTTGGCCACAGGCGATTAAGGGAGGTTTTAGTTTACAGCTGCATGCTTTATTCTGACATGATGCTCTGGGAAGGGGCCAGATTTAAAGTGCTGCTGTTGAAGGCAAAATTAGCACGTGCGAGGAACGTCTTGCGAGTTAAGGCATTTTCCACCTTCATAAGCAAGCAACGTTTGAAACACGCTTGCATCAAGTCCATGTCAGTCCATGTCACTTTTCCTTTCTTTTCTTTGGTCCTTCCTCGGGTCTCCTGACGGCCTCACAACTCTGGCTGTATGTGTTCGGTTTAGGTGAACGGTATGGGATTTTTTAATAGGTTTTAGGTGAACTAATGAATACACACGCACATACACATACTCACCCACATACCCCCCCCCCCCAAAAAAAAAGAGAGCAATGATGATGACATGTCAAATCGGTAAAATTACCGAATGAACAATACTGAGCTCTCCAGAAAAAAGAGTCCATGTCAGTCTTAATGGGATCTTTATTATTCCCTTAGAAAAAAAAATTGCCTTCTGACAATTAAAATTAATAATAATAATTAAAAAAAAAAAAAATATATATATATATATATATATATATGATTAAAAAACAAACAAATAGTTTGCAGAAACAAGCTACAAAATAAAAAAATTAATAAAAAACAACTTTTTTCCACTGGTGAAAACTGCTTCTGATAGATGATGATGATGATGATGATGATTATTATTTTAAAACGCAGCGCTAAGGTGAAACTCGGTCACCAGCGGAGCCCGTGGTGGTTCTACCCTCAGGCTTGCTTCTGTTCAAGATGCTCCTCCAATAACTTTCACCATCAGCACTGGAACAATTTGCCCCCAAGAGCTGTCTCCTCCTCCATTCATTCTCATGGGACCACAGTTTGTTTGTGTTTGTGTGTGACACAATGAGTGTGTATCGGGCTGTTGACATGAAGTGGGAAGCTTTTATGTGTGTGTGTGTGTGTGTTTTATTATTTGGCAGGTGTCCATTGTGTGGAAAGTTGTGCTCATAAATTTGGGAGGGCACACCACCCCTGCAAGGAACATACCGCATATAAGAAAGAACACTAGGGAAAATGTGATTTATTTTTAAACCACTTTTGGTACCCTCAAGCTAAAAGAATCTGGAAATGTATGGACATAGACGACTTTGTGACGACTTTGCCGATTGTTGCTGCAGGTGTATATGGCCCATAAAAGTTGTTTGACAAAACAATCAGGTTCCAATAATAAGGTCAAATTTGAGTGATGTTCTCAGATGTCTCTGATGCTGACATGGAAACGGTTTGAAATTGTGAAAAGAATCTTAATAGGTCTCCTTTTATACTGAAATGACTTAAAGTGAAGAATGCTTGTCTGGTGTTATGCTGACACATTGTGACAGTTAGTGTCTAAAATTTCTGTGAAATTTACGGCATACACTCCCCTCCAAAAGTATTGGAATGAAAAGGTCAATTAAGAAGATAAAAGATAAATATCTCCCATAGACACTCTCCATGTTTGCATAACAGCAAATTGCAGTTTTTACAAGTGAAACCCAAAGCCAAAAACGAGTGCTGGCTAATTTTTTAACAATCAATTGAAAAGGCACATCAGTCACATGTTCAACTTCTTCTTCATTTTTTTTTTTTTTTTGGGAGGTGGGTGGTGTCTGGTCGGTGCTGAATTTCACATTCCTTTCTTTTCTTTGGTCCTTCCTCGGGTCTCCTGACGGCCTCACGACTCTGGCTGGAAGTGTTCGGTTTAGGTGAACGGTATCCGATTTTTTAATAGGTTTTAGATGAACTAATGAATACACACTCACATGCACGCACATACACATACAAAAAAAAAAAAGAGAGTAATGATGATGACATGTCAAATCGGTAAAATTACAGAATGGACAATACTGAGCTCTCCAGAAAAGAAGAAGAAAAAAAAAAAACATGTTCAACTTCGAATACTTTTGCTCACATGAAAAGCAGGTGGCTTCAAACAAATCTGAATTGTTTAACGCATCTAGATGCAAATACCATGAAATAATGGTCTAATATTCAGATTTTGATCTGAAATCCAAATGTCTTCAGTAAACAACAAAAACAAAGGAATTGACCTTGCCGTTGTTGAAAAAAATGATCTTTTCCCCCGCATGTGCGTTTTCTTTCGGGTAGTGAGAATGTTGGTTATCCGAATGCAGGCTGGAGATCGATGAACAGTTGCTTCGAAGCTTTTATTTCTACAGAATATTCCGGGCACAAGTGAGTTCCAGACAATGGCTGCAGCCTCTCACAAATGCGAAGATTTCAAAGGACTTACAACATTCTTATACTATCTTGAAGGGCGGTACCACAAAGCCCCCAGCAAACAGCCCACCCGGAGTTCACCGGACATGAGATACTTTAAAGACATCATACTAACACATTGACTTCAACCACAGACAAATGGTCTATTGTTGTGGAAATAGAGGAGGCCCCCCAGACATGCCGGCACCCGGCACGAGATAAGACTTTAAAGAAATCATACTAACACATTGACTTCAACCACAGACAAATGGTCTATTGTTGTGGAAAAAGAGGAAGCCCCCCAGACATGCCGGCAGCTAGCAGAAATCGCGACAACACTCACAAAGACACATCCACAGACAAAAGTTCTACCGAGGAAATAAGGGAACTAAAACAGTTATGACTAAATCTGGGCAGAAGACCCTCTTCACCGTAAAAACACTTCTGGAGTAGACTGCGTTTCTCAGCTTTTTATCGTCAAAGACTTGGTCAGACCCCAAAGTTTGCAAGCTGGAAGGTGCTTGCAAGGCAGCAGACATGATCCCCTTTTTGTACAAGACTCCCAGACTCGACATTGTTCATTATTTGGTGCACATTGGACACGCCGTGTGAATTATGGATTTGTGTTAAACACACACATACACGCCCAGCTCTTAACAAATAGAAACAAAACACTCGTTACTAAACACAGATTAACCACTGTCACGTTTGTATCCAGAAGATTGCGCTACTATCTGAAATCTATAACTTTGCTCTCAGTTAATTATTGGGCGTACGAGGCGCAGGCTTGTGTCGTGCCATAATCCCCGCGTGTAATGACCAGATCGACTCTGCAATTTGGCTTCCTTCAAACCGCCGCAGCTCAGAGAAAGTCGTCTGTTTATCCTTTCGGCAATGAGAAGGAGGGAGGAGACCTAGAGGGTAAAAATGAGTGCATTGTCATATAATAAAGCTTTTTTATATTGTAAAGTGTGAGGAACTTGCATAGATAGAAATGTAGGCTAGATGGCATCATTAAAAAAAATAATCAAAGATTTTCAATGACCTAGCAGATTTTAAGATATTTTATTCCCCCCCCAAAAAAGAGAGATTTTATTCCCATTTATCGTGGATATGGGCGTCTATTTTGTGAAAGTGGAGTTGAAAAACAAAATAAAAATGGAGAACCAAAGTAGTTAAAGCGCCACAGGACGTAAAGTTTAAACAAGGCCAGACACTCTTTGTTTGAGGAAATACAGTTACCGCATGCAAATCTTTAATCACGTCTTATTTTTCCCAACCATTCCAAGCTCAACTGTATTTTCCCAGTGGCTTCTCATCTCATATAGCCCAGCATAGAAATTGCCCTAGATTCCAAAAAGATTTGAGCAATCCATCCGGAAGTTGTCTTCCTCTGAACTTTTTGGCACTGACGCTATCCACGTCGGGTGAAATTAAGGCCACTTGACTCACAAAATGCAGCTGCTCGTCTCAAACAGCAATTCTCATGATGCGCCATTTATTATTTATCTGTGCGGTGGGGGGATCGTAAGAAGACGTGAGGACAGAAAAGGAGGTCTTTAGCTATTAAAAGATGATGCGGGGAGTCCAAAAAGCAGGCCTACATACAAAGCGGTTGGAGACGGTTGGCACACGCTAGAGCTCTTTGCAAGCATTTGGCAAAAACTCTGGTCCACTTTTTTTTTAGTTGGCTTCAGGGCCAAGCAAGCTTATTTAAAACTGAAAGATCATCAAAAGTGTTCAAGCGGGTCTGAATATGAGAACAGTGGGTGTTGAAGCCTCAAATAGAATGACAAATATAGTCATAGTTCTTCAAATAGTGGCCATCCTTGGAATACATGCAAACCGTGTCACGGTTGCTCTTAAAAAATGTTTTCCTGTTTCCATCAGGAACAAAGTTCCACCTTCGAAAATCACAGTTCATAAACACGTTTGTTCGCACATGCTCAAAAAGGAGTTAACTGCTGAGTCCATGCAAACTATGGCTAACCAAAACAGCAGCACATGTCGTAAATGAATCACTGTGTAGTATTTACGATGATACTTGCATTATGTGGACACTCTTTTTAACTCATTCATTGCCATAAATTTATTTTAAAAAATTAGGGGTGAGAGGCAATTAAATTTTTTAATGTTTTAATCGCAAATTTTATATCTGTTCTAAATGTACAATGAAAAAAGGTTTTCATACTCTTGTTAACAAAAGTGGAAAAAAATTTTAATTAATAGAAATTAGTTAAATTAATTTTCGACGTTTATAGCCGTCAATGGCAGCGAATGAATAAAAAAAAGAAAGAAGAAAAGATTTAAAAATGTGGAGCGTCAGGTGATTACAATTTTAATTGTAATTAATCGCATGACTTTACTAGTTGACTCACAATTAATCACAAATTTTATATCTGTTCTAAATGTACAATAAAAAAGTTCTAGCTTTTCATACCCTTGTTAACAAAAGAGGGAAAAAAATGTTTAACTAATAGAAATAGTTCAAATGTATTTTTGACGTTTTTAGCCATCAGTGGCAGTGAATGAGTTAAGTGACAATTAGCATACCAAGCGATTGTGACATATGAATGCCATTACATAGGGATAGGTGAGTACCAATACCAGGTATCTGTAATGGGCCGATACCAGGACGTATTTCAAGGTATTGGTACTTGCGATGGTGGCCGATACCAGTATCGTCCTTTTTTACAACCAGGAACTGCAAATTAGAAATGAGAAAATAGCCATTAATTTCATGCAATTTTAAGGAAAGATGCTATCATGGGATATCATATACAAGTCATTCTTTAAAATGATCCGTGAATATTTTTTGTAGGAAATTAAAAGTACTCGCGGTATTGATACTTGCTGTCGGTTTCGGTGACTACTCATGAGTAGTGTCAGTTAAGCTTTTAAGCAAGGCTTAAATTTGCAAATTAGGATTTCAAACCAGGAATAAGGCTATTTTATTAAAGTACGGTTTCAAGTCGAATCCAATAGATTTAATGGATGGAACTCGACTACTATAGCGCTTTCCCACTTTACAAGACCCTCAAAGCGCTTTGACTACTTCTTCAGTATCTTGCTCAAGGGTATTTCCACATAGTCACCGCTGGCCTGGGATTGAACCCACAAGCTCAAGGTTGTGAGACAACCACTCTACCACTGTGCCACACCGCCCCCAAAGGTACAAATGGGCTAATAACGTGGTGGTCATGATGTACTCTTTTTTTTTTTTTTTTTTTTTTTCTTTTTCTTTAACCACCGACATTAAAGTTTAAGATTTGTGCCGTTCTGAACAAATGCGGGCCTGTGAGCAGATCAATGTCTCTGATCTTAAAGTGCTTTTAAAAAAACATACGAGGGCATGTCTGTTATCAGCTGCAGATGTGTATGCCCGTTGAAATTCTTCCGGACCGTTCATAATTGAGTTTTCTGGCTTCAAAGACGAGACATTTCCTTTGACAAGTTTCATGATATCATTATTGGTCATGTTACACAACAAGCCAAAAAGTGTTTCCTTTCATCTGATTTAAAATGGAAGGAATAATGCATCAAAAATACAAATCATTCTGAGTTCGATTGATGGGCTTCAGAAGGACGACCGCTCACAGAGTTGGATTACCAACCGGTCCAACAGAACAATATGAAAGTGCGGAAATATGCACACCCTCGGCCTTGACTTTGTTAAAAAGGAAATTTTCTCTTTACAGATTTAATGGACGAAAAGGATCCACATATACAGTAAGAGCGCTTGCAGACCTCCTCCAAGGCTTTAACATTTGTGGGAGAACCAGTAGCCCCTTTCACACAGTGACCTCACAAAATTGAAGAAGAAAAAGCGCAATAAGACAAACATCTTATAATTATTCACAATTTTTAATGCTGCTTTTGATTTAGGTTTGTCCCTGCTTGAATTATGAATGTGTTGAGCAAGGTTCTGGATATGTGTGCCTTTTGATTTCATCAAACCAGGAATGTGGATGGGATGATGAAATTTTTGCTTGCTATGGTGTGAAAATATCAAATTTGTATTCAGGCTACCAAGAAGCTCTGCCACTAATGTTGATGGGTTCAGTTTGCTGTCTATATTGTAACTGGATTAATTGGAACCCTCCCTCGAAGTTGTTGGCCAGTTGGGGTTAAAATGTAAGAAAAATAATAATTACATAGCATCAGGCTCAAAAGACGCTGGCCCACCAGGCATCTGCCTTGTATGCCAGATGGCCAGTCCAGCCCTGGCGAAATTAGATACCGGATGATGTCAGTG